>NC_134171.1:22579670-22858915 GCF_964188355.1 Buteo buteo
AATACTTAGATAGCAAAAACAGATGAAGGGAAGAGTACAAATCACAGAATTTTTCTGCGTATGGGACCAAAACGTATTCTACTATGGCAGGTTTGTCTGCTTCCTTAGAGGAGGAAAAAAAACCCCCACAACCCAAACCAGAAATAAGGGTGAGAAAGCAAAAACTCTTAAAAAATGAGGCTTCAGTCCTTATGGCTTTGACATTATGCTGGCTTTCCCCCAAGATTTCTGTAGAACAGTGTGCGAAGGCAAAATGTTCTGCACTGCTTCTAGGACATACACTTTCCTTTGTCAAGTACACCAGGGCTCGGTAACATACTCACACAGCTAACACATCATCAGTGTTTAAAGTCAATTCTAAAAAAATACACTCACTAAATTGAAGGCAAATCAGTGTTCATGTCTTGAAGAAGATTTGAGTCAAACCTACCTCAATTTAAATCACTGGCTCAGAGAATTCAAACATTTCCATTATGTTTAGAACAGTAAGCCACTCCCTCCAGCAGCCCCTGAAAGAGCCAATTTTTCTCCCTTTCTTCCTTTCCTTTGAAATCAGTTTCTTTCACCATAGGAAACATGCTGGCAAATTGTGAAGTGCAAAGAATTATTAAGATAAGTTAGTGAAAGAGGTGGGAATAGAAATCAGGAACTCTAGGCCTAATTCATGTGCCTTGAGGGTAAAAGAGAATTATACAATACGAGGTTTCCGATATCAAACACCCACTATTATACATTACACAAGAAAATGCCTCTTGGAAATTTTTATGGTAATGCTTTTTCCTTGGTTGGCAATGCCAAGATATCAGCATCTTTCAAAAAATGGAATAAGAAACTACTGTGTATTCCATGCATCTTAATGTTTTGATCTATATAAAGAATTCACTAAGTTTATTATATTATCTACTTGATTTGAAGGGGGAGGAATTAATGAAATGCCAAAATCTAGTGAGGCATGTCTCAAAAACTTACTTACTAAATTACTTGTTCTGTCACTGTAATGATGACATTGGAAAAAGTCTTTACTGAGATCAGAGAACTGATTTTTCATCACAGCAATCTATCTGTGGGAAAAGCAAATTATTGACTATAATCTATATTCAATATACTCTTTCACAACTAGAAAAGTAAAGTACATCAGTAACAGAATCATTTAGAAACAGAAGGTGGTGACAGAAAAGATAGTAATTTCAAAAGCAGCAGCTGCTTCTGGTCATTCAGACTCAGGGTAAAATTAATCTTTATGAGACTTTTGCACTGCACTGAAAAATTTAGAGCACATTATACATAGAAGACTTAGGCAGCAATGGTTTGGATGGTTTTTCTTCCTTTGTTATTATTAGGGTCATGTAAGGCCTTTGGTCTGAAGATAGGTAGGTAGGGAGTTTTCTACTGCCATCTGTTGATGAATTAGGAATAGAATTGAAGTCCACAGGAGAACGAGCTTGCTCCCACCATCCTTTGGTGAGCAAGAGGAAATTGAAGCTTGAAAGAAAGTCAGTCTGCATGGGCTTTCCCCGGGAAGCTCTTCAGGACTCACCAGAAATGCATGCAAACTCCCGATGGCATGGAAAGGAAGAAAAGGTTCTGTTTTGTGGTTAGGGCTCTGCTCAAAGGTCATGCGATTGATCCTATCCTGCCACCAAGGGTTGTGAGAGAAAATAATACAGATATGATTGTAGGAAGGCATCTTTGCAGTAAAAGAGCACTTTGTTAAAGTGGCAGAGGGCAGAAGCAGAAAACCTAATTATGGTTGTTAACATCCAGTCTGACATGTCCTGAAGACTTCAGAAGTTAGCCCAAAAATACAGTGGATCAAACCACTGTTTTAAATATGCATAGTGTCTCACAGTTACTGTATTGCAAAAAAGGCAAAGAGAAACATATATATTCATACTCGATATTTGAAGGACAGTGATTCTAGTTGAACAAGAACATTGTTGTTTGGTAGATAGTTGTTGCAAACACACAGACTGAATATGCCTAAATCTGTATTCATTACCAATTTTGGACAGAAATACAATAAGATTAGTACTGCAATAATGGGGGGGTATTATTTTTATAGACATACATTCTTAATACATAATCTTTGCAGAGAATTACAAAAATACTTTCTGTGTTAAAATCTGATTTGTAAGAAAGCACAATTTCTAGAAGAAGCCTAATAGATCTACTTTTTCTGCTTGCTTTCAGCAGCAAGTCAGCTTCTGTAACAGTCTTTGTTCAGTATTCACTGTAACTTGACTTCATATTCATTAGCACTTCTACATTGCTGGGAAGAACATAGTTAATTGTCCATTTCTTTATCTTTTCTGAAAAAAAAATGGGAAAGTCTTACATAAACCTTTTTAAAATTTTAAAAAGAACTGAGACTAGTAGAAATCTGCCCCAAGTACCAGTTTAATAGCTGCAAGATAGTAGAAAAAGTTGATATCTAGCTTCCACTGCTCATTAATAGAATGAAGTATATTGTGTTATCCTTGAGGGAAGTTTATTAGTTTCTTCTGCTCTCTGCTTCACTGCTGATGTGACAAATATCTCGAGCCTTACTGGCTGGGAACTGGTGATTTACAAAACTCATGGCGTGGTAAGTGTTCTTATAAACAACCGGCTAATTTGCTCCTGGGACACTTTTTTGTCCCCAGTTCTTAAAGATTTGGGAGGTTTATAGAAACCAGGTTTCACTCAGTGAAAAAAAAAATAAAATCTCAAATTAAAATTGAAGTTCTCCTTCTGAAACCCAAATACTTCACATCAAACACAAAGGACTGGCAAATTTGAATCTGAATGATCACTCATTCCGTACTGCAACCTGAAAACTGGTCCCCTTGTGAACTGCTTAGACCATGTCAAGACTTGTTCAATAAAGCACCATCGAGAGACCTAATCTCAGATCTCCGGGTTAACACAACCTGCTGACACCAAACTATAACTAGCATCAGGGAATTAAAGAAGTGATATGACAAAGGGATATTGGTTTATCTAATATATTTTATTGTGATTAGAGAGACAAAACACTGGTACCAAGCTTTTCTGGCCTACTGTGTTGTCCTTTTCTCCCCCATTTCCCATTTTTTCACACTGCAGTATTTTACCATCTTCTTTCCTTCAGTTTGCTACTGCTGGCAGCACCAGTCTGGGTACAGAGCCTAAGTTAATACATTTATTGAATTATACTCTGTTCTGTGTCTCATCTTTAATGCTGGCACATTTCTCTAGTGAGAGCAGCCTTACTCATTGGGAAACACTGACCCAAAGGACTAAAGTGCAAATGGTGTTTTACTAATTGTTCACATAAATCAGGGGCTGATATATTCTTCTGGAGCTTTCCGCACATAGATTATTGGGTTATTTTATACAATGTTGATATATTTTTCTTTGTTTGATATCTCAGTTCAGTACTTGCATTTGAGTGAATATTGCATGTTAAGAGGCCGAGAGGAGGCATTTTGTTTTTCTAGGCCTTTTAAATGGAGGTTAAAGTTAGACATCCTTGCAAAGGCCAAGTAGATCTCCAAGAAATGTCCTTCGGATAACTTGACAGAAAGATTACAAGTAAAAACTTTTGATTTTGAAATTCAAATACAAATTCAATAGTAAAATATGATTATTCAATTTCCTTCAGCTTTTTTCTCCATGAAGATTTTTCTTCCCAAACTTGCCTGATATTGGGTCTTTCTAAACTAGTAGCTAAATATTCCCAGAATGTCTAATTCTTTATGTGTTGAAGAACTACAGCAGTGAACAGACCAAATTCGGTCACATATTTGATGCTGCCTTTTATCGTATGTGAGAGGCAGAGTCTTGTAATGTTTTCCTTATTTCCTCTCCCACTACCTCCACAACACAGTAACCTTCACACTGAATGAGAATAGCTGGATACAGCTTCCTGCATGGCTTCTCAATTGCTGGCAATTTACTTGGCCAGATGGGGTTTCTGTGGAGAAATATGAAGGCTAAGTGTGCCCCTGCAGAGCTCTGGGCTCCTGCTGACTCAGCAAGTGAAGGACACGATCAAATAGTACAACTTCCACCTCTTTTCTTGCGTTCTTTGTATCCCCTTCTATTTTCCCTCCTTCCACTCATCCAGGACTGTGCCTGTACTACTATTTCAGGTGACGTCCCCCCTCCCCCGCCCCCAATTAGGATCTGCAGTAGCTTGAAATTAAGGGAATCTTTACTAGTCTTACTCTAAGTTCCTACAGGGAAAATGTGAAGTTGCAGAGGCTGAAGTGAAGCACGAAGCTTTAGCAGACGCATGAAGCAGAAGCAGTGTGTGTGGATAATATGAAACGGTAGCACAGAGCTCTTCAGCCAGGAATGGAGGACAGTGCAGTGTCTGCATATTGTCTCTGTATAAGTAGCAGAGTGAGGCATCAGTTGGTTTCTGCTCTTACTGATACTAGGAAAGCATTAAGAGCAGGAGCAGCAGCTGAGCTATAATTTTTTTTCCGGAGAAACCTTAAAAAAGACTAAGTGAGGGCAGATATTGAGGGAAATGAGATTTAAGCCCCATTATAAATGGAAATGTCTTCAAATAGAGTAATTTTGAAAATGTGCTGAGGCACCAGTCCATTTAAAAGTCATGGAAACATATTCATTACCCACATTAAAGTAAAGTCCCATAATACACGCTTACATTTACAACTGATTGACTTCAGAATGCCTTAAATTGGCATGCAGGTATTTTTATAAAGGATAGACAGCTCTGGGAAACAAAACACTGTAGAAAGCCAGCCAGTCAAACAAAACACCTTATCAAGAACAGTCTACAAGCAAGTGCGATTCTGGCCACAATATACTTGTACATCAAATACAAGAGTTTGGTGCTCTGACAGCCTTCCTTAAAATGGAAATGTGCCTTTTTTTTTTAGAAAGGTATGCTTTTTTCTTCATAAATGTCTCAAGTCCTACGGAACAACCACAAGATGGGAATATTTTTGTCTCCAGTTTGCAATCTGATTTAATGAAGAATCACTAACAGAAATCTTACTGTTGTAAAGATAAGACAAGAGCTGAATACTTAAAAGCTTTCTTTTCCTTTTATAAAGAGCAAAATATTATTTTTAAAATAGTATTTTATGACTGATTAGTCCTCAGTCTGGCTCAGAGGCCAGTTTTTTTGAATTGGCAAGTCAGATGTGACAGTGGCCTTAAACGGTTGTTTTGATGAGGGTTCTTATATGTTGAGAAAGCACTATTACATGGGCTGTTCTCAGACTCAGACCTCAAATTTCCAGCATGACTGAGGATCAGTAATGATGTTTCCATTCCTCTACAGGCAGTTAGTTGACATCTAATCCTTCTTGCTAATTAAAAACAAAACTATTTTCTAAAAAGCTATTATTTCTGCTTTTAAAGTACACATAACAGGAACAAAAGCAGCCTAAATTATTAGTTCCAAACCTTTCTGCTGATGAATCTAACCTGAGAAAATTCACCATATTCTATACATAACTGATAAATAATTTGATGTCCTATTGACAGCTCTAGCAGCTTATAGAATTTTACATCTGCCAGCAGTTCCTTGCCAAATATTTTCTTGCTATTATCAGGTAACCATATATATATATTTACAAATACATACATACAAGCATATGCATGTATGTTGGGTAGGAATCTCTGAAATTGGGTCTAGGTAAATGATTTTCTTTCATTTCCTTCAACAGGAAACTATTCTCGAGGTGCTTTCTTCCTACCTGACATATAACATAGTGGACATGAGACTCACCGTAAGTTGGAGGAAGGGTAGAATTGTAAATGAGTTTTGCTGGAGGAAAAGGTGGTACAGAAAATGTAGGTAATTCTGTAGCCTAATAGTTAAGATACTTAATTGAATATAGGGTGGCTGTATGTCAAATGACTTTAAATAAGTTTTCAGAAATGTTTATATGTTTTACGTTACATATTCCTTTGAGAAAAATAGAGATATCCCTAGATGAAGAAAACAGGCTCAGGTCTTCTGTTTCACAGACAGATATTCCAACCTAACCTAACCTAATCCCAGTGAAGTTACTGACGGCAATTTAACTGGTCATCCAAATCTTTGTTTACAGAACAATGTTTAGTTGTCATTACATCTATGTTGCCTCTCTGGACCTGACCCTTTCTAATTCCTCTCATGGAATCCATTTCATGTCTGGATCTTCTATCTTTGAAGTCTTTCCACTAAATTACATTCCATCTGTGAAGCCTATAAGGCCTTAATCATGCCTTCTAACAAATGTTATCACACTTACATAGTAAAAGATGCCCAGAGAGAAGACTAGAACATTTGGGAACTTCGACCATCTGTGCATCTCCCACTTAGGCTTATTCAAGGGTCCTTCCCCCACCCCAGTTCCTTCTTCTCTTAAGTATTGTATACCAAATGCATTTCCTTTTGTAGAGATAGGTATCTTTGTTGTCCTCTGTCTGCAATAGAAATTACTATATGCCACACAATTATATCAAAAAGACATTACCAGCGTAAAAAAAATGAAATGCTCATTTCATAGTTAGAAAATTACTGAAAGGAAGTTATAGGTGAAATCCCTTGCACTTGTGCAATCTGACATCATCTTTCATTAGAGTCATATTTTTTCCCCTCAAGGCCCCTACTTTCTTCATTGTACAGAAGTGACCTTCTCTGAAGTGAAGTCAAGAAGGAAAACAGGGTTTCATAGTGTTAGAACAATGTACTTTAAAGCTGGAGACTGACACTCACTTCCGTCATAGAATTCCCCCGTGATATTAAGTCATCGAAAAAAATATTTTGATTGTGATTTCTCCTATTTCTGAGTTCTTACCTGAAATCCTGAGACTGTTTTGCAGAACAATGAACATGCCCAGACATGCCTTATGTCAGTGAAAGTTTTAGTGTGCACATATAAAAGCTATGTAATTCTAAGTATTCCCCAAAATATGGACGTAAAAGGCTCAAATTTGATATCCTAAATCTGTGGATATTTTTGACCCACGTCTCTGTATTACCTTCCCATTTGTAATACTGGAATCATAACAACCCCCAGTATAATACAGTTCTTCACAAATTAAATAACATTTTTGGGATTTTTTTTTTGGCAATGTGGTGATGTACATCATAAAAAAATTCCATTTGATAATTCTGTGCCCAGGATATTATTTGAACAATGTGCAGTAAATAAGGCCTTGAGACAAACACTGAACATGGAAAAAAAAAAAATTAAATATTTTCTTATTAAGTCCATCCTTACACATTTGTTCTGTGTAATTAAATAAAAATATGTTGTAATTTATTAAAATGTATTTTTAATTATTTATTTAATACATATTTGTTCATTTTTGTTTAATTAATCATTTATTTATTTATTTGATTCCAAATTGAAATCCAGTGGAGAAAGAGTATGTGAACATGTAATTAGATTGCAGTCAACTATCGCAATGGATGGTGCAGAGGCATCTGAATTAAGGGTCTGCTGACAGTATTATTCTCATATTTTCTAACTTCTGAGTTTTTGATCTGACAAAACCCGTCCAAACAAACTGAAAACAGAACAAAAGTTTAATTAGCAATGCTTACCATTATTTACGGAAAGCATCAAGGGCATAATTTTATAGTAATTTTCACAGTTATCTTTTGACATCATTGACACTTAGGACAGTCAATAACCTTTCCTCATCCTTTTCTCTCTATTCAGATCTAACTTTCATCTCTCTGTGTTCAAACATGGCAGCTTCCTGCTCCACGTCATTACATCTCAAAAGAGAGGTCACAGAATACCAGAAAAGAGTAGTTTCTGGGCAAAGAGCTGAAATTGTCAAGAAGGTATTAGTCAACCACATGTTGGGCTACACTCAATGTGAGTGAAATCTTTGGGGAATTTATTTTCTAAAAATGTAAAGTCCTTACCAATCTTACGTAAAATTCAGTTTTTTAGTGGATTGCAACTTGAACAAACTTGAGTGGATGGATTTTAATATTCAGATAAAATACTCACAAAAGCTAGCCTCTTGAAAGCTCAAGTTCATAGTGAAATGTATAAAAGTCCTGAAATTATTTCAATAAGATTGTCTATAAATTTAATCATGGGAAAAATAATCTAGCTTCATTATCAGATATCATTGGATCAGTCTGACTCTTTTTAAAAAAATTAACTATAGCTTCAGACCTGGAAAGAAGCTATGTGCTAAAGCTCTGTAAAGTAATAAGCAACTGAAAAAAGGGATATATTATTTGAAGTGTCATGAAGTCATAATAGCTGATGTTATCATTCTTACTTATAACTTTCAGAGTAGTAATAATACCAAGTTAAGTCAATAACTTCTTCCAAGAATGACACATTAGATGAAAACTAGAAAACTTTTCTTCTCATTACTTTGCGTTCATGAACTTTTTGGAACTGTAGTAAATCAAATATATCCTCTTTAAATCACACTACAAGTCACGTAATCTCCCTGAGAAAAAAAAAGTTTAGTACAAAAATGCCAAAATGTTTTTAAAAGAAAAACAAAAGTTAATAAATAAAAGCTTAATAACTTAGTTTAAAAGTAGATTCACCCAGCTGTGTTGATGCTTAGTTTTAAAATTAAATTTGGAACTCCCTCAGCTTTCTGAAATATTTTTTTTCTCATTTCTCCCTTATAAAATTTTAATAGTATTTGTTCATAAAATAAAAAAAAAACACTTCCCTATCTTCACTCCCCGATTATTCTATTTCTAATCTTCTCTTTCTAATTCATGTCTCTAAACTTCTCTAAGGTACTTGATAGAAGAATCTTCATGGAATGGTTTATTCTAATATATGGATTTTGCTTGTTCATGAGGGACTTAAAAGATATATAGAGAGAGATATATACTTTCTGTATATTCAGCCAGGCGACATCTGCTACCTGGCAGCATCTCTTTTCATTTGGATTGACCTTTGACATTCTGGACAGCTCTGTTCTTGTAAAATGCCAAACCCATGCATGTTTTCAGTTTCTTTTCACCTGGTTTTCCTTCTGCCTATGCACTATTCAGCTCTTTGAAAGTGCTAAGTTCCCTTTGGACAGATATAGCCTCTTTTGTCCTGGAACGATCTACCTACCTTTTCACTCTCATTCTCCTTCCTTTAATACAAAGCATTCAGATATGCACAATAACGAAATTGCAGATGAATGATGTAGACAATATGTAGGCAATACGTAGACAAGAGAGACACACAGACATGCAGTGGCAAAAGAGCAGAATATGCAAATAGTATATCACCTTGGAGACTTTAATGAAGTGGCAGATGTAAACCTCCAGATCTTATTCAGAAAATTGCTAAGAAAGCAATCACTTCACTTTTGTAGAACATGCTATAAATAAGTAAAGAATAAGTAAAATTGTAATTATTTACCTAGATATACTGAAATAAGTTCTACATTTTTTCAGCTTTCAACAAGGATAGTGATGTTGAAATGAAGAAAATGATCAATGAAAGTAAAGGTGTAGAAGAAGAATTATCACATCTGAAATGAAATTAATTCAAAGACTACAAAATACACAAAGCAAAAAGTCTTCATAACCTTCACTGCAGAATCCTGAAGGAATTAATACATACATCTGAAAGTCTAGAACAAGGATTCTTAATAAGTATATCAGGATGATCATTTAATGGAAAATAGCAAATGGCCTGCCTATATCTGAGAAGGGAAGCTGAAGCAGAGAAATAAATAGATCTCTCAACATGATTTTTAGATGGTTTTAGAATGCAAAGCTTCAGAGTAAATTTTGAAGCAAAGAATGAGTAACAGCACAGCAGTACAAAGCAAATTTAATAAAACCTACCTAAAGGTTTCAAAGAGTAGATGATACCATTTACCTGATATCTTTCCTTAATAATTTATCTTCTAAGCAATGCAAGTGGAGAAGATCTCACCTATCTGTATTTCAAAACAGTTTTTGACACTATCTGATAGGAAAAGTATTGGTTAAGATTGAGAAGACAAAGAATTGACTAATCAGGAGAGGACAACAGATTGTGTTCGGTGTTTGCATCATTACATGGAAGCTGTTAAGGGGTTCTTCATGGGCTGTCTTGCAATAGACCTTTTTGATATTTAAATTAAAGACTAGGTCACAAAAACTTGGAGCATGATGCTGAAATTTGCTGGTAAAACAAGTCTGAGAATCATTGAAATCGTAAAAACATACAGGAAGAATCAGATGACCTTGATGACATCTATAATAGAAATGGGATTGAACTTAATAGATTAAACAAGATTTTCAGCTATAAACTGTGAGTTCATCAGCTGGAAACAACAGACAAAAAAGAAAGATCCAGCCAATCTACTAGAGAAGAACTATCAGCCACCAAAATATGATGTAGCTATGAAAAATGCTAATATGGAGTATTAGACAAGGTATTTCTGGGAAAGACAGGAATGTTTAGTGCTATTACATCAGGTAGAATACATCTTCATGATGGAAATCACGAACAATTCCTGTTCTCCATATTAAAGAAAGATTCACTGAAAGCTTCACTAAAAATGGAGTGGAGGGGAAGAAGAAGTCTGTCAGCATGAGATCAGGAATGCAGAACTTAATTCATGAGAGGAAATTGAAAAATCTTGTTATTATTTTGCAGACAGAACTAAGATGAGAGAAATGCTCTCTGTAAACACATGAATGGGTAAAAAGAGCCTGCAGATGTTTATAATGATGTGTTGAACTTCAAACATAAGAATTCCATATATATAAAAAAATATATATCTGTTTAAAAAATATGTTTTTATGCAACATGAGTGCTTGCACTAGTGGAGGATAAGACTTAGCACCCAAGGATCAGCTGCTGGTTTATTCTGAATCATAAATGTGATCTCTGTGGTCAGGCAAAATAACATTTACAACACCAAGTGGTTTAAAGGCATTTATTTTGATTAGAATGCACATCATTTTCTTCTTTGCTCATCTGCTTAAGATCTACATGAATGCTTTAAACATCATTCACTCCCTAGGTGCCTAATGCAAAGCTTATTTAGTCAAAGTACTTCCATTGACTTCTGTATGCTTTGGATTAGGTTCTATAACCTTACCCATCAACCAGCTGCTGCAGGTTTCCAGTTTTATCACAATATTAGACTGCTTTTCTCTTTTTCCATGATCTTAAAAGGCAAAGAAAGAGGTATACTTTGGTTTGCCCTGTCTGTTCTTTAATGTGCTTAGATTGCAGTTATTTCCTGCTGAGCCTTGGATGAGGTTTAGTTTGTTGAAGAGCAACTTTTTAATCATCTCACAGAATGAATGAACTGGAAGATATGTCAGGCTTCTATCAGAAGATGAAAAATGTGGAAACTTATCAGTACCTCTCTTCCTCTAGATATACCATAGGTCATAAAAACCCACTCTGTACAGTACTTATTACTTTTATAAAAGAAGCTAAAACTGTAATTATGCAAAGGATGATCATCAAGAAACTTTGCAAGTACGCATAAAAGTATGGCTGCCTGTGCATGGCAAAAAGTGCAAAAGAGGCAGAAGGAGAACAAATTATTTCAAAGACAGGCTATGTAATCTTCCCCACAGGAAGGGTGGCTACAACCCCCTCACTGTTATTTTGGAGAATTAAGGTAGCAGTGCAAACTGTTTCAGGAGCAAAGCTGATCAGGGTTGTACCAGCATATAGATCAGTGTGTAACAGCCTAAAATATATTTGACTACTGGGTGGACTTGGCTTTATTTTTTTCCTGTTGGTGCTTACAGGATCCTGTTTTATGCGATATAAGCAGGGCCTTCCCCAGCCTTTAATTCTCATTTTGGCTCTTCGCTATACCTGTGCAGTACAGGCATGGATATATATGTTTATGTTCCAATCTAGTTCAGGGAAAGGTCCGAGCGACTCTGCCTCTTCACACATGCTTTCCCTTGCTCACCATTAGCAGTAGATGGTAGCAGGTGAATATCCCTTACTTTTCTTCAGTGAATAGTCATGCCTCTGTTTGTTAGGGTCAAACAAAGGATTAAGGAAAAAATGGTATGCTTCTGCACTGTACAGCTAAATAAGGGTTATAGCAATATGACCTCTAAGGGTTCTAATGTTTCACTTTTCATATGAAAAGAAATGGCAAGTCTAACATTATAAAATACCTAGTAGAGCAGTTTTAATCATTGCAGAACAAGGCCACATAGACTGTCCAATACAATCAACAGCTTGGTCCTGTTCTAAATTACTTTCCTTGCCACCATATTTACTTCCCTAACTTATAATAACTGTGTATTTATATGACCCTTATTTCAGCTGGAGAGCAATGATTATTTTTGATGAAGTAGACAGAAACATTAAAGCTCCCAAATAAGTAAGTGAGTATATGTGTAGACTTAAAAATTACATTTTAGATATAGCCAATAACATATATTGGCATTAACTTACAGAAGGGAATAGAGCACCACAGAATTCAATTATCCATAATGGCATTTGAATTTTAATATCAAAGGTTCTTCCTCTGAACTCTGCAGAGTTGCCATCTTGCTTGGATATTTTCTCTTCTACTCAACTGGCAGCTGACACAGTAGATTCATGAAGACATGCCAGATCTTTTATACTATCCTGCATTTTATTAATAATAAATTAAAGCTGCACAGGATGCACTAGGAATATCAGAAAAAAGATTTTATGATCTGGTGATTCTCATTTAAAAATGAAAAAAAAATTTAAGTCACAGCAAAGATATTTGCAGCATCCTAAACAAAACAAAAAAAATCCAAAACAAACAAAAAACAAACAAACAAAAACCCACACAAAAAAACCCAACAAACAAAAGGCAGAGCATAGAACTGAAAAAGAATATTAGGTTGAGAAGTCTTCAAGAGTGTGTAGAGGCAAAATGATTTTACAAAGTCTATGTATTCAGTTCTGTACATAAGGGATAGCTGACAGAAATAAGTGGGAACAGGAGCTTGAGAATAACTGTATTTCAATATAAGAGTTTAGTATATTTTACAGCTATCCATCAAATTTCATGACACAAGACTTTCCTTTGTATATGTAGTTCTCTGGAACACAAACTTGTTTTAAACTCTCTTCAGAATGAGCTTCTTTGACTTTCCAGCAGTCCATCAACTAAAGATTAAATGATTGCCACTTATTCAAAGACAAATATTGAGGTGAATCCAGAATATATTAAAAAACTCACAAAAACTATAGAAGTGCAAAACTGTGGTCTGATGAACTTAATCAGGAAAGACCCATTTGTTAGTGGCTTGCTGGGTGACTGAACAGGTCATTGCACTTCCTTTTATCTCATAGGGATAATTCATAAAGCACTTTGAGACCTTCAGTGTCTATTGATAGCAACCTTGGAAACATTATATCAAAAAAATCCTACATTATTTCCAACTGTGGTATTCTCTGTTAGTGAATCATATGCATATCAACTATACCCATTTAATATTTTCAGTGACAATGAAAACATTTTTCTTTCTTTGTCAGTGCTACCTGGTTCTCATACATTTCATTTAAATTAAATCCAGGTTTAATTATCTCCCCTGAATGTCTCATTGTATCTCTTTATGCAGAATATATACTAATGATTCATAATTTGCCTCTATTCTTGATAGGAATTCATCCAAACTCACCTTAAATGCTTTCTTTTTTTTTCTATAGTTTACTTTGCATTTAGAGAAATTGAACAATAGTTTAATTAAAAAATAAATCTATAAAATAATGGGGCTGTGTGCAGCACTCATTATATCCCTGCAAATCCAGGGAAGCCAGTAGTTGCATATGAAGCATAAATCTAACCAAAATCTGCCTTCCCTCATGAAAATTCATATGCTTTTTTAAAGACCTTTCATTAATTTTTCCTTCTGATTTTAAGCATAGTCTGTCATTTCTGCATGATTTTGAATGGTTAGATTTTTTTGTCAACATCTGGGGAAAAGTCTGTAAAAGACTTTTCATAACAGATTCTATAGAATAATGTCATTAAAAAAAGCCCTGAAACTTAATAATTGTGATTTGTAAGGAATGTATATACACTGCAAAAATCCCAGTAAACAGAATCACAACCACTTTTTCTAAATGTTACTTTTCATCATTCTTTATAAACCTGAGGACTCAGAAATGCTGATGGAATCATGCCTACACAAGAACCTTTTATTTTGAACAGACCTCAAATATTACTTTAAGAATAAGCATTTACAATCACATGAGATTTAACCACTGTTACCCAGCACAGATTATTTTTGCTCTGTCAGTAATTTTTGTGGTGTATTATCTAGTTCAAAATTCTCACAGAGAGGATTTAAACAACGTAACTGGTTCCATGCTTAGCTAGCATTCAGTTAAATAAGCACAGATGTAGTTGTTACCTGCTTAAAAGTAAATCTGTGGTTTCCTTATTTAAACTCTTAAGTGTTAACGTCCATCAGGAAGGCTGTTGCTGCAATGAATAATTTAATCACCTCTGCCTATTACACACTACTACACAGCAAGCATATTTGCAAAGCTGTGAAAGATGCCGGACAAGTGTCAGCCCTGCCTAGAATTCCGCCGACCTCCCCGCCTATTTACTGCAACGAGCTGAGGGAGCTCTGAAGCGGCCGGCGGGAGGTTGCGGTAGGGAAGGGAGGTGAAGAGATCACCACAGAATTGCACCATATCAGCACAACGCTTTAGGAAGATGAAAGGTCAACGCGGGCTCAGTGCTGTTGTGGTGTCATTTCATCTGTTTGTCCCTTGGTGGAGTTCTTGAGTTAGTTTCTCCCTCCCGTCAAATGGCTTTAACCGCTTTATGTGGGGTTTTTGTCCTTGTTTCTACCCTGCTTTCGAATTTGCTGTCATGTTTACTGTATTTAACCTTTTCCTCGTATTATTATGAATATGTTACTTTCCAGCCCACCTGATTTATTTTTTTTTTTCCTTCGGGGTCTTCTTCATTTGTGTGCGCGCACGTTTGTGCGCGAATACTAATACGTGCTACATATTTGTTAGTGTATAGAGCGGTATAGATCTGCAAATAATCTGTCTCTCTTTAACCCGAGATGGATTCCCACTGCAGATCCCAGAAGTAATTTTCCAGGGAGCGCCACCGACATTCCTAAACTGCGAAAACCAAATCGTCGTCGGCTGGAAGCGCCAACTGCGGACGCAAGTTTGGACTCCGGCGGCAGACAGCGGGCTCCGCCAAGAAATGCAGATAAACTGGCCATTAATTGCATCTGCATATTTTAGTGATGACCCCCGTCTTTCCAATCAACAGCTACAACAACGGCAACAAATCCCCGCTGCAGAGCATCGGAAAGGGAGCTTCGGGGGGGGGGGGGGGGGGGTTGCAGAGGAGCTGGGGAAGCTCCCAGGCTGCTTTAGGATTTCCCCACGTACGGCAGGCAGCGAATGTCAGCAAGACGGATTCCTTCCCACACGCAAGATGCCACTTCGGTGGCCTTATCAGATGTTCCCTTTAAGGACACAAACTCTTATTTCCCCTCTGTATATCTCTCCGGCATCTCGGGCTATTTTATTTATTACAGCCGATTACATTTGTGATCCCGCTTCCCACTTGATCTCTCACCAGATCAGGAGGACAAAAGCCGTGTCGTGTCTGAGAGCGTGTGGGCATCTGGGAGGGGGGGGGGAGCCGGCCGGGGGGGGGGAGCGGGGGGGACTTACACTGCGCAACAGATTTGACCAAGAGGGCCAAACCTCCCCCGCCTGAAACAGCTGGGCTTGGTCCTACCGACACCCGAACAGCTGTGCGCACCCCGGCCGCGGGACCCAGAGGCCGGGCTGGCGGCGGGGGGTGATTCCCCTCTCCCCCCCGCACGAACGAGCGGGATGCGGGGGGGCGGGGGGGACGACAGGGGACGGGGACGGCCAGCACAGCCCCGTCCCCCTCCCGGCAGCCAGGGCACGTGGAGCGGGAGCAGCGCTGCCATCCACCATGCAGCGCACGTCGGGCCCATTTCCCACGCCGGCCGCCTGCCCTGGGGGAGGAAAGGAGGAGGAGGGGGAGGAAGGGGGAATGATAGGAAAGGGGGGGGGGGGGGGGCCGTTACCTCTGCTCCGAAAAAGGAACCAATCCACTGTGAAGGACGCAGCACTCCCAAGCAGGAAAGACATTGCACATTCAGGGAGAGATTGCATGTGAAGACACTGCAAAAAAAAAAGAAAGAAAGGGAGGGGGGCTGGGGGGCGCAGACCGCATGTGAAAGGCATAGTGTGTGTAAGAGAGGCCAGCGAGGGTAGGAAGGGAAGGGGGGGAGCGATTGCACATGGCAAGAGAAAGAAGTCACTCATGCGCTTGAAAGAGGCTCTCGCAAAGCAGACCGTAGTAGGAGCAGACATGGGAGACAACGAGGAAGGAGACGCAGACAAGCGGCGAGGTGTCCATGCCGTGCAACAGCCCGGAATCCGATTAAAGTTTATGGCGGGGAGGTTAAAAGCGCTTTCATCCCGCCCCTCCCCTGGCGAATACATTAAGTTTCCTGGCTGCGTTTAAAAGCACAAAGGGAAGGGAACAGCGGGAGCTTCGGGTTGCAATTGTATTGCTAGAGCAGGGAGCCAGTGTAATGCAGTATGCTGGTATTCCTACGTACTGGTATGTCTGGATCTTAGACTGTGGGCAGAATTTCCTCCTCTCGGAGCTCCAGAACAGCGAGGGGGAATTTTGATAAATTCAAGTTGCTTGGCAAATATAATAGGGATTTGGTATTAATCCTACTTAACCCGCTGCGAAGATGCTGAGCTCCCGAGCCCCCCTCCTCCGTCCGGGACTGCGGCGGTGAACACTGAGCCTGCGCCGAGCCGGGCTTTCTCGCTGATGCTGCAGATATAAAGCCGAGTGTCTCCAGCATCGGCGGGGGAGGGTTTTCGTGTTCTGGCCAGGCAGGGAGAGCGACCGGGGCCGGGGCCGGGGGAGCAACCCCGCAGCCCTCCGGAGCGGCGAGCAGGCACTCGCTCCCCAGCGCCCACTCCGTGAGGCGCCACTCTGGCCCTGTGTGCCTCTGGGCTCCCCAAGGAAAGAGGTGGCAACCTGCCCTCCCTCCCACATTCACTCACCGCCCCAAATGACAAAGACACGCTGTGACCGTTGCTTTGAACCACCTCAACACATCCGACCGCTTTTCGCTCAAATATGTCATCGCGATGAAAGAGAGACATTTCACTACATTCGCCCGCATGCATCTTTATTCAAAATAACCATTTAAAAAGAGGAATGCACACACGCACACGCAGAACCCGCAACAACTTGTTTTCCCACATGTGTTCTCTGGGGGAGAGAGAGCAGCTGGAATCCTGCCTCCCCCTCGCTGCGCACACGCACACACATACACACACGCACACACACACGCACACACACACATGCACACACTCGCCGGTTCTCTTCCCGCTGGCTGCCCCACGCTCGCCTGAGCCCCCCGTCTCCCGGCAGCCCCCCCGGAGTCTCTGTCTTTTCCCTCCGGGATCCGAGCGGAGAGGACAGGTACCGGAGCCAGGCATCACCCAGGGCGCAGGGGCAGGGGCACACAAAAGCCATAGGCGATTAAATGGCGCAAAGTCAAAAGGAGAGGCGAACTAGGGACGCTAGAATAAACAAAGTTGAGCGGAGAGCTTTAACATTAAAGTTTATTTCCCACTTACCCAGGTAGGTGACGCTACATTTTAGCAATCATCGAAGCAGCAAGTCTCTGTTCGGAAATAAATCTGTTACTTCTCTACATGTGTTTATTCTACTAACCCTCTCGCCCCCTTCCTGATCATCTTTTCCGAGGGATTTTTTTTTTTTTTTCCCCTCCCAGGAAACCCACAAACAGGCTGAAAAGACACATTCAAATCATGGTAATGGGAAGAACATGAACACAAAGACCAAATGGCTCAAACAGCACTGGGAACAGGACGAAAGTCTGAGATCTAAGGCACCCCCCCTTCCTACCCGGAGTTTTATGCAGTTACAGTGACTGCAGCTATTTCACAAAAGCACCGACACAACAGGGGAAGGTGGGAATCTGTGCGAAACGAGTTTTCTTACCAGCGTGATTCCGCAAAATGCAGAGCCCCGAACGTGCACCAGCTCTGCCTAAAAGAAAAGCGAATAAATATTTGCTTTGAAAATCGTTGCTCGGTTCACAGTCTACAGCGGAGGTGGGGAGGGAAAGGGTAGGAGAGAATCACTACAGATTACGGGTTTGAGAAGGCAACAGCAGCAACACTCGGGCGTGTAACGAGGATCGGTTTTGAGGACTGAACTGGTGTTTTGCGATGAGCAGCTATCCCGCTTGCAGCAGTAGCAGCAGCAGAGACAGAGGGTAAGGCTGGGCTTTCTGGAGTGCAGCGCTTGACTCGTCCTCCCTCCTCCTCCTCCTCCCTCCCCCCCCCCCCGCTCTCTCTCTCTCTTTGCTCTCCCTCTTTCTCTCTCTCCCTCTCTCTTTCTGTGTGTATGTAGCGCAGGCGGCTCTGCTGCTGCAGCGTCAGGGAAGAGCTACCGAGAGAGGCTTCAGCAGCTCCCACCACTTTGGGCAAACTTGCCGGTTTACTGCTTCTTTTTTTTTTTTTTTTTCCGAGTGGGAAGCTTCTCAGTTGCCATTCAACATTTTAAAGCACAAGCCGCTCTGCCGTGAAAGCGCCTGATCCACACTTCTCTGAAAGACACAGGAGGGAATACACAATTGCAGATTTCACCCACCGTGGCGGTGCAGATCACAGGAAACAACTGACTGATATAATTTTATTTGCAAATAGAACTCTGTTTTGGGGTTTTTTTTGGTGTTGTTTTTTTTTTTTTAATCGCGTCGCGGCTCTTTTCCCCTCCCCTTTGCCATTCCGCTTATATGGATGTAATTCAGAATCTGTGTTAATTCACGTGGGGGATCCAGTTACATCTTGTTCCGCTCCGAGTATATTTACGAGGGACCAATAATCGCCTTTGGACACATAGTTTTGTTGCTAACCTTTGAACTGAAAGGATCAAGTTCAGATCTGGTTACCTGCATTGGGACGGGAAGGAAGAGGAGAGAGAGAGGGAGAGAGAGAGAGGGAGAGAGAGACTGCAATCTCATTTGTGAATCGCTCTCAGTGCTGCAGATCCAGATTGCTATAACACATGCAGTGCAAATGCAGGTAAGGCACACACACAAACTGCGGATGCAAAAACAAACTTGGGACTGTTGTGTGTGTATGTTCATATCTACAGCCTTGCAAATTCTGGGCAAACGGCTTCTGCAGTTTCTGTATCGTTGCTTTGTGACTAATGACCTTGCGCAGAGTTGTTAAAAAAAAATCCGCTCCGGAGAAAGAGCTGAACATTTTAGGCGATCTCTGAAGATGGATTTGGGTGCTTTTCTGCCAACCAAAGGGGATATTCTGTGGACTGCTCTGTAATACAGGGGGTTCTTCTCCTATCAACTGTGCAGCTACCGACATTATTGGGATTTTTTTTTTCTTTACCTTTTTAAATTATTTTTTTTTAAAGAACTGCCCATTGCTAAGAGGATTTGGAGTTTTTCCGGACACAAGCCCTTTGAATAAAGCGAATCACATTTTTCCCCCTCCCCCGTGTGTGCAGAGAGGGGGAAGAATAAAGCTAATGCCTTGGTCTAAACGGCTGAAAGAGAGAGAGAGAGGAGAGAGAGAGGGAGAGAGAGAGAGAGAGAGAGAATTGTAGTTAACTCTAGTGTCGAAGAAGACGACCTGGGGGGGCTTGAAATCGCACGGTGCTGCTCCTGCTTTTATTGCAAACCTCGCAAAGTGATTACAGTAAAATCAGAGAGGAGGAGGAGAAGGGGGAGGAGGAGGAAAATCCCATCCTATCTACCGAGATGAATCTTTAAAAAGCAAAATACACTGTCCCGTGAACTGTAAGTATATCGCAACTGGAAGGCAGGGAGAGCAGCAGAGGAGCCAGCGGCAGGGTTTTGACCACCAATTGCACCAGCCATGAGACAATAAGTTTCCAGGAACATAAGGATTTTATAACTGATCGCCCGGACGCTCAGCCGCTCTGTTGGCTTATCGGGGGAGTTTACCGGGGGGCAGGTGGGAGTGGGGGGGGGGGGGTCGGTGCGAGGAAGATGAGGAAGATGCGGACTCTACTTGGCTTTGTGCATTGCTGCTGCTGCTGCTGCTTCTTGCTCCTCCTGCCTCCGCCGCTCTGGGTCAGCCTGGCAGCGGCGAAGCAGCTCCTGAGGTACCGGCTGGCCGAGGAGGGACCCGCCGACATCCGCATCGGCAACGTGGCTTCCGACCTGGGAATCGTGACGGGCTCCGGAGAGGTGACATTCAGCCTGGAATCGGGCTCCGACTATCTCAAGATCGATAACATGACCGGGGAGCTGAGCACCACGGAGCGGCGCATCGACCGCGAGAAGCTGCCGCAGTGCCAGATGATCTTCGACGAGAACGAGTGCTTCCTGGACTTCGAGGTGTCGGTCATCGGCCCCTCGCAGAGCTGGGTGGACCTCTTCGAGGGCCGGGTCATCATCCTGGACATCAACGACAACACCCCCACCTTCCCGTCCCCTGTCCTCACGCTCACCGTGGAGGAGAACCGGCCCGTGGGGACCCTCTACCTGCTCCCCACCGCCACCGACAGGGACTTCGGCCGCAACGGCATCGAGCGCTACGAGCTGCTGCAAGAGCCCGGCGGGGACGGCGGCCGCCGCGGCGGCGGCGGCGGCGGCGGCGGCGGCGGCGGCGGCGGCGCGGGGGGGGCGGGCTCGGCCGCGGCCGCGGCCGCCTCCGAGAGCGCCCTCTACCCCGGCGGCAGCAAGCGGCGGCAGGAGGCGGAGGCGGCGGCCCGCAGCAGCGTCTTCGAGCTGCAGGTGGCCGACACCCTCGACGGGGAGAAGCAGCCGCAGCTGATCGTCAAGGGCGCGCTGGACCGGGAGCAGCGGGACTCCTACGAGCTCAGCCTCCGCGTGCGGGACGGCGGCGACCCGGCGCGCTCCTCGCAGGCTATCCTGAGGGTGCTGATCACCGACGTGAACGACAACAGCCCCCGCTTCGAGAAGAGCGTCTACGAGGCGGACCTGGCGGAGAACAGCAGCCCCGGGACCCCCATCCTGCAGCTGCGAGCCGCCGACCTGGACGTGGGGGTGAACGGGCAGATCGAGTACGTCTTCGGGGCGGCCACCGAGTCTGTCAGGCGCCTGCTGCGGCTGGACGAGACCTCCGGCTGGCTCAGCGTCTTGCACCGCATCGACCGGGAGGAGGTGAACCAGCTTCGTTTCACCGTCATGGCCCGAGATCGGGGCCAGCCCCCCAAGACGGACAAGGCCACGGTCGTGCTGAACATCCGCGACGAGAACGACAACGTGCCCACCATCGACATCCGGAAGATCGGGCGCATT
This sequence comes from Buteo buteo, assembly GCF_964188355.1. Taxonomy (NCBI): domain Eukaryota; kingdom Metazoa; phylum Chordata; class Aves; order Accipitriformes; family Accipitridae; genus Buteo; species Buteo buteo. The sequence goes on from NC_134171.1 coordinate 22,600,936, forward strand.
CCGCTCCGGGACGGGGTGGCTAGCGTGGCCGAGGACGTGCTAGTGGATACCCCCATCGCCCTAGTGCAGGTGTCGGACCGGGACCAAGGTGAAAACGGCGTGGTGACCTGCACCGTGGTGGGTGACGTGCCCTTCCAGCTCAAGCCGGCCAGCGAGGGCGAAGGGGAGCCGCAGAACAAGCGCAAGTATTTCCTCCACACCTCGGCCCCTCTGGACTACGAGGCTGTCCGTGACTACAATGTGGTGATCGTGGCTGTGGACTCGGGCAGCCCCAGCTTGTCCAGCAACAACTCCTTGCTGGTGCGGGTTGGCGACACTAACGACAACCCTCCCGTGTTCAGCCAGGCTGTGCTGGAAGTCTCCTTCCCGGAGAACAACTTGCCCGGCGAGAGGGTGGCCACGGTGGTCGCCACGGACGCAGACAGTGGCAAGAACGCCGAGATCACCTACTCCCTGGAGGCCTCGCCCCTCTCCTCAGAGACGCCGGGCGGCATCTTCAGCATCGACCCTGACTCCGGGGACGTGTCGGTGCAGGCGGTGCTGGACCGCGAGCAACGTGACACCTACGAGTTCCAGGTGACAGCCCGGGACAAGGGGGTGCCATCGCTGCAGGGCTCCACCACAGTGGTGGTGCGTGTAGCGGATCGCAACGACAACGAGCCACGCTTCATGCAGGATGTGTTCACTTTCTATGTGAAGGAGAACCTGCAGCCCAACAGCCCCGTGGGCATGGTGACCGTGATGGACTTTGACAAGGGCCGCAACGCCGAACTCAGCCTCTCCATCCAGCCTGGTGACCACGATCAGGCAGCCGGCATCTTCTCCATCGAGAATGACACCGGAACTATTTTCTCCACTGTCTCTTTCGACCGGGAGCAGCAGACGAGCTACACTTTTAAGGTGAAGGCAGTGGATGGAGGTGAGCCGCCACGCTCTGCCACTGCCACCGTGTCCCTCTTCGTGATGGACGAGAACGACAACGCACCTACGGTCACCTTCCCCAGCAACAGTTCCTACACTGTGCTGCCACCCTCCAGCAACATGCGCACCGTGGTGGCCACGGTGGTGGCCACCGATGCTGACACCGGTCTCAATGCCGACCTCAACTACAGCATCGTTGGGGGCAACCCCTTCAAACTCTTCGAGATCGACCCAGCCAGTGGTGTGGTGTCGCTGGTGGGCAAGCTGGCCCCCAAGCACTATGGCCTGCACCGCCTCGTGGTGCAGGTGAATGACAGTGGGCAGCCGCCCCAGTCCACCACTGCCCTGCTCCACGTCTTCGTCAACGAAAGCCTGTCCAATGCCACCGTGGTGGAGAGCCAGGTGGCCCGCAGCCTCCACACGCCCCTAGCCCAGGACATCGCTGGTGACCCCAGCTACGAGCTGAGCAAGCAGCGGCTTAGCATAGTCATCGGCGTGGTGGCTGGCATCATGACCGTCATCCTCCTCATCCTGGTGGTAGTCATGGCCCGCTACTGCCGCTCCAAGGGCAAACATGGCTATGAGGCCGGCAAGAAGGACCACGAGGACTTCTTCACCCCGCAGCAGCACGACAAGGCCAAGAAGCCCAAGAAGGACAAGAAAGGCAAGAAGGGCAAGCAGCCCCTCTACAGCAGCATCGTCACCGTCGAGGCTTCCAAGCCCAACGGGCAGCGCTACGACAGCGTCAACGAGAAGCTCTCGGACAGCCCTGGCATGGGGCGGTACCGCTCGGTCAACGGCGGCCCGGGCAGCCCCGACCTGGCCAGGCACTACAAGTCCAGCTCGCCGCTGCCCACCGTCCAGCTGCACCCGCAGTCCCCCACCGCCGGCAAAAAGCACCAGGCCGTGCAGGACCTGCCCCCGGCCAACACCTTCGTGGGCGCCGGCGACAACATCTCCATCGGGTCGGACCACTGCTCCGAGTACAGCTGCCAGGCCAGCAGCAAGTACAGCAAACAGGTAAGAGCGCCGCGGCCCGCGCACCGCCCCGCGGAGCCCCCGACACGCACACGCACACCCACGCAGACACGCACCCCCACGCACACACCCCCACAGCGGGTGAGGGAGCGGCGGTGCCCGCCTCCCCCCGCCTCCCACACCGGCACAAGCAGACAGGACCGTCAGGTTCAGTGACCCGCTCAGCCCGGTATCCCCGGCCCCCGCCCCCCCGCCGGCAGTCAGGCGCCCGGACCCGCACGCAGCACGCAGGAAGGAGAGTCAGGGTTCTTTATTATTATCGTCGGGATTATCGCCATTCCCTCCGCTTTCCAGATCCGGCAGCCAACCGGCCCGTCCGTGCAGCCGCACCGACGGGGGCGCCGGCGGGACCGCGGACCATCCCCCCCCCCCCCGCCGCAGGCGCAGCGGCAGCCGGCCGCGGGGGCGGGGGGCGGCGGGCCGGGGACTCGGTCGCCAGCCCAGGCAGCGAGCTGTAAGGCAACCCGAGATGCCTTTATGAGCCGCAGGCCAATCCCGGCGGTTGCGGGGGGGGGGGGGTGTCAGGAACCCCCACGCAAGGGGGCCGCGGTTCCCCGTCCGCCCCCACGGTCCTGCCGCCCCCCCCCGGCCCCGCTTCAGCGGCCGGTCCCGCTCGCAGCGGGCGCTTCCCCCGCCGTGATGCTTTCCCAGCCTCAGAGCGACAGAGCTCCGGCTGAGGAGCAAAGTTTCGCCTCGGTAGCCAGATGTTTTGGGGAAGGGGGGCTGCTGCCCGCCTGACGCTTCCTAAAGCTCTGGGTGAGAGGGGATTCGCAGCCGCAGCTCTGAAGCGTTAATGGCTGTACTTACCACGTCGCTCATTAGGACCAAAATGCTTAAATAATCTACAAAGCCTGTCTGCCGTCTAACTCACACGGCAGAGACTGCACTCCTTGCAGCAGTTGCTCTGAATACACGTAAATGTTAGTGAGCCTGGCACGGCCCCCCAGTATGTTTCCACTGCCCCCCTCCCCCGCCTTGTGTATCCCGTGAAATTCATTCATTCATTCATTCATTCATTCATTCATTCAAGCTGAGAGGCCCTGATTTGCCAGCCCAGCTGCTGCACGGCTCCGTCTGCAGCGAGCGGGACGGCCGAGAGCCCCCCGCGAGCGAGGTGTGCCCTCGGCAGCGCCGCGAGTGACCGGCGCTGATCGCGGCCGCCTTGGCGGAGGTGGGCTCAGGGAAGCTCCCAGAGCCTAAACCCGGTGGTGGCAGGGACTTCTTTACAGAAAAGAAACAGAATAGGGGTAGCACAGGGGGGAATCAAGCTCCTAAGCGAAAGCCTTCGTTTTGTTTATTTTACGAGCCACATATGTAGCCTGAACAGAGGTCACTTTTCTTTGGGGGATAGTAAAATGAGATACTTAACACCTGGCGACTTCCATTACATCTTTCCATGTAAGATAATATTCTGAATGTTTCCTCAGCTACAGTGCACGTTGCACAAGAACCTGGGGATAAATGAATACTGAGTCACGTAAATACAGAGCCAAGTCTGGAACAGGGAAATTCTGACTAGTTTGACAAAAACGCTTTCTTTTCGACTTATTAACATGCAAATATGGTACACTACGACTTTTTGTTATACTTTGAAACGTCTGCTAGTCTACTACAATTGAAGTTTTACAATGTGTTGCCAGTTTTTGCTTTCTGCTCAGAAAAACTTAAAATACTGTAAAAGAAAATGAATTGTATGAGCCACTCAGTCCTCCCAGATCACCAAAAAAAGTGTGATTGATGAACTATCTGCCAGTATTTTTGTGTATGTTGTTTTATAAGTGATACAGATTTATAGAACGCTTGATAGAGTAGTTTCTGGGTGATACATTTCATTAACTGTCTCCTGGAGAGTACATTACAATTTCAGTTTGAAAATAGTCTGTATAAAATACAAAGTGCTAAGAAAGTTCCTAAGCTTCCATCTACTAAGGCTTATTAAGCACATAGTAAATGATGCCATTTTAGTGAACACTGGAATAACAAAATAGCAGTGGAACATACGCTAATCAGGTACTACTTCTTTCTTCCTGTTGCAATTCATCTAAACATATGAATTATAAACAGTCAAAGTGTAAGTTATTTTCAGTGTAAAGAATGACTTGCATGCTAAGCGTAGGAATGGTGAAGGACTACACCATACAAATTACTACTTTGCCTGATAAGAAACCCCCAAACTTATTTAAGATTATATTACAGAAATATGTTTTGAATTACTTAACATTTTTCAAGGATATATTTTGATATGCGATACATTAGAAGACTTCTTAGTAGAAGAAAATGGCTTTATTACACTTTTACTTGCAACAACCAAACTGAAAGAATTACTTGCTGAATTGCTCCGTTATTTATCTAGTTTGTTACAAGACCAGTTTCTCAGTGCCGATAGTCTTCCTGTGCTAAATATTTAGTTTGTTATGAAGGTTAGTTTACCTGAGTAGTTCATAGTCAATATTCTAATGCCTTGTCTTTTTAAATATGCAGAAAGTATTTGCACACTTGTAAAGCATGCACGTAAGTTAAGGAAAGTGCCCAAGAAAACAGCAAAGGTAGTGCTAAATAACCGACTCTACAGGAGATGCTACCAGGCACAAAACTTCTGTTACCATTTTCCTGTGGCTATTTGCCAAGTTGTTGCTGAGTGACATTTGTATAGTTTTGCTCACGCTTTTGCATAGTAGTGGGGACATTAAGACTTATTTGCATAAACAATATGTAGACATTTCACATCTCAGACATTAACAGTGGAGCATTTCTCAGTTTATCAGGCAAAACACATGAGGATTTTGAACACCCAAACCACATGGAGCTCTTGCTCAGCACATTGTTTAGAGAGAAATGCGAAGCAGTTGAGATACAGGGTTCTGATGTGGTGTACATCAGATTGTTACGTAGTTCAGCGGCACATGTGAAATAGAACCAGTGGCATATTAAGGTGACCATGATAGGGAGACTGGTTGAAATCTCTAAGGCTGCCTTTATTTACTCATCGGCAGTTCCCTTTGTTATAAGGAGACATTAGAAGGTGTATAAAGTTTTAGAACAAATAAGCAGACACAGCAGAACATACCTGCTCTAAGTTACTGGAGATGAGAGCAATACTAATTTCCCATTAGTGTAATTAGAATTGGTAATTGATACTTTCGTATATATACAATATAGCAGTCAGGAAATAAAGTCTCTACTTACGTGACCGACTGGTGTACCCTAGTGAATGCAAGTTGGTTTTGTTCTGATTATTTGATACTTCCTTTTAAAGGTAATGCATTGAATTTCTTATATGAGTTTCCAAATACATCTTGTTTGACACAGTACTGTATAGGAGAACTTCAGCAGAGAAAACTATAAGCTATTTGTAACTCTCCTCCTTCCTGACATCAGATGGTTTATAAAAAGTTTAAAACTAAATTCTGTATTCAGTAGTCTTCTGACAATTTACCGTCACTTTTTTAGAAGATCTTTCACAAGTTTGACTCCTATTCTTGTCCCATTTAGCATGGTATTGGTCCAAAATATTCTTTTAGGCTCCCATTTATTAATTCTCTCCTATTCACTAAAGTACTAACACATAACCACTCAATGGCAAACAAATGTTTAAATCACTTAGTACTCCATAGGTCTTAATCACTTGCAGAAAGTGAAAGCTATACAGAAGCGTTTTGCTGAATGGGGATGAGTTTAAGCAAGTATTTTTCTGGATCACAGATTTAAAATCGGAACCCTCCAGGTGCTGCACATTGCCTGTGAGGAGCCTGAATACTACTAACTTCCAGCAAAGACAGCCAAAGATAAGGAAAGCTCAGTGCCTAAGAGGAATAATTTAGCAGCTTGGAGGGTTGCATCCTTAATCATAATTCTAATCACAGATTTTAGTTGTAAATAATTGTTTATTTTCTCATGTTAGTTACAGATATATGTTTATAATACATGCTGGTTTTTCCACTTTGTTTCACAGTGCAAAATAGTGGCATATGAGCAGGTTTATTTCACTGAAACTTTTAATCACAAGTATGAAATTAGCATGTTAACAACCACTGTTTGAAGAACAGGTCTTTTAAACCCTGTTTGTATATTTACATTTTTGGGCCATCATGTTGTCTTGGTTTCTTTTTCTCTTGTTCTGCTCAACCAACAATGATTATTGGCTACTTAAAACACTGCAGTTGTGGTGGTGTTGGTTTTGTTTTGTTTTGTTTTGTTTTGTTTGTTTGTTTTTTGGTTTTTTTTTGTAAAGATATTGGTCACCTCTGGTAGGGTTAGCAGAACCAGTACAGGAATTTCTGAGCAGCATGATTTCTTCACTTGGGGTATTTGCTTCCTGGCCAATTCTGTAATCCTTTATGAATTATCCCTATGCCTTTTCTCCTTGGAAATGTAGTGTTTAGTGAAGAAAAATGTTTATGATACCAGTGTGTCCTGACACACCAGTCAAAACTAGATGCATTTCCTATAAAGTCTTATTTCCATGAAAGTGAAATATGTAGAAATTAATTTCTGAGAAAATTCTTTGTACAGTAGCCAGTTAATTTGTTTCATAACATTTCAAACATTAATCAGTCTGTTGCAATGTAGAAGCATTTTGACTAGTTGGTTATCATGTATGTGAATTGTATCTATAAACTAAATGGGTCAATTTCCTCATAAATATGCACATATAACCAGCAGACTTAATAGGACCCAAGATTCATCCATCAAGGGAGTAATCAGTTTAACCATGCAGGAAAGCATAATCTTTTTTCTTGCTTATGTGCAGACACACACATACACACAGGTGCTTATCTCAAAGACTGCTTTTTGTAATCACAAAGCAACTCTCAAGAATAAAGTTTTCTACAACTAAGCAAATGTCCTACAGTATAATAATAGTAAAAATCACGATGTTATGGTAGCACTAAGTGCAACGTAGAGAAAGAAAAAAAATGGGAACATTGTCATTAAGTATAAACATTTACTTTGGCGACTTCTTTCATACATTAATACTGTTTGGTGCAAAGTGTACAGAAGTATATTTCAAATTTTCTGTTCTCAATTTGCATTATATTAAATACTTTACAATTAGTTTCTAAAAGTGACCGACATTTGACCTTCAGTAACAAATTGTCATGAAAGAGGGGCTAATTAAACATGAAATAGATGGATTGTTGATGCTTTAATTATCTTTATTTAACACAAAGTGTTCCACTGATAAGTGCAGTCTTTATTTTTTTCCTCTTCAGTAAAATCATCTTGTACAGTGTGCAAATGACTGAGTTACCACTGAATCATTCTGCACTCCCAGGAGATGTGCAGAGCCAAAAGGGACAGGATCTGCGTAAAGGAGGATTCATGCTCTGAATAAGTAAAGAACTGTACTATTATAGGCAAGGGGTAGCAAAAAACATCTTTAAAAGGATAGAGTCTGATTTATCAACTCAGACAGCTCTCTGGCATTGTACATACCGATATGAACCTGGGTTATAACCATGGTTAGCAGTTTGACTATTGCTGTGTCGGTCTTTGTACTGTAGCAGTGTATTTCTGAGTGTGTTTCTTCTTTCTTTCCTTTTTTTTTTTTTATTTTTTTTGATGTTCAGTTGCCTTGTTTTCTAGTATTTGGGATACTTGCTAGTTTGACCAACTGTCAGTTGTGTTTCAGAGAAATACCTGTCCTGCAGCTTCAGGCACATTTTCCTATAAGGATTTTCTTTCAAGAAGGCTTATGTAGTTAGTGATCTGCTGGGCTACTTTGAGATGTAAAACTTATCAAATTGGTTTTGCATTAAAATACAAAAGAAAAATCAACAGACTTCAGAAGTAGTTAACATTGTGCTTATGAGTCAATTAACTAGATCCTTCACAAGCACTGTGAACTCTTCCCTATATTTGCTGGACATTTTAGTATTTAATTACTAACCTTAACAGGACACATCATTTTCATTTTCCTTGACTATATATACAGGAAATATTGATACAGACACATGAGCAATTCGGTACACTATTTAGCAGGCTGGTTTTCTAAGTTTTCTAAGCAAGTCTGCTTCCAACAGATATCTAGAAACTGTTAAAGCTGCAAAACAAGTTCCTTTTTTCAGTCTTATGCTGCATGTAATACATTCCATGTAATTTATGTTCTACATTTCTCCTTTTTTAAAATACTTATTACTTTTGGTAGGTGTTTTTATCTCACTGTGTGCTCACGCAGTGCTATTTCTGTATTTTTCTCCCCTGATTTTTCTTTCCTAGAACAGTAGTTTTGTTGTCCGTCTGTTATCAGATTTTGGACTTTGCTAGAGTATACGATTTATTAATTTTAATCAATAATTAAAACAAACAAAAAAATAGACCAACAGTTACTATCCAGAATCAAAAGAAAGTTGTTTATTATTATTATTATTATATAAATTTGCATTCTTTCAATTTTTGAATCAAGATTGTAAAAGAAAACTCCGACATTCATATGAGTGTATGTCAAGTTTATTGACTGTGCAGTTTAATTAAAAGTGTGTTGGTAATGCGGACTGTGCAATTCAAGTTATTCTGACAGTGTACGCTGCATGGCCCAGTAGTAGTATAATGAGAATATTTAAAATACTTTTATTAAAAATATTTTAAATTATTTTCTTTCGGTTGATCTCACAATAGCCAGTCCTTTCAAGCCTTGCTAGCTTCCTATCCTACAAAATGCATGTTGCTAGGTAAATAGTAAAAAATGAAATTCTCCTGTATCTGGTATCCTTTCATGTTTTTTCTTATTTGTACTAAGTTGCAAAGTTTGAAATTTTTAAACCTTAATGTACGTTAAAAATAATTTGTGAATCTAAGGTCTGAGTCAAACAGCAGACAAGATAAAATTACAAGGTCCATTTGAGTTTTGACTTCTATGAAAAAAAATGTCTTGAAGAGAGGGGAGAGAACATACACGTACTATGAAAAAGCTAGGTCTGACTTACTGTCTTCCATATACTTTAGGCAACAGAGGTCACACTTATTTTGCTGTTGTGCAGGTTCCAAGGTCACTTTTATTTTGCTGTTGTGGATGACAAAATATCACACTAATGCTAGAGTAACCAAGGTTAGCTGGGGCATCTAAAATGTGATTTACAACAGAAGACAAAGGAGGATTTAAAACTTCTTCATTTCTTATTTTAGTGCAATTTCCTCTATAAATATTTAACTGAAAGCAGGTCATGAATAGATGTCAAAATCTTAAAATGTGATTATACTGAAGTACCAGTTAGACAAGTTCCTGAATGATGTCAGTGACACACATTGGAGTTGTCCAGCTGTGTGGAACTGTGCTTAACATGAGTCCTTTGCTCACTCTTATGTGCCCATTTTCACTGACAACAGTTGTAAAATTACAATTACGAGCAACTTTTGACTGTACTCAAAAAATAGGGAATAAGTTTGATATATAACACATATGAGTAGTGTGGAGGAATCACTTTGTGTGTGTGTGTGTGTGTGTGTGTAAGGAAAAGACAGGAAAACTTAAAAGTTCTGTTTTTTAGAAGTTTGAACAGAAATAATATTCTGGCCACATTTAAAACTGAAAGGTATGTAAAAGTGATGTGCTTTCTTTTTTATTGTTTATAACAATCAAACAGTCCTCTCATTTAGGTAACACAGCTGTTTTGCAGTCATTAGCTTGTAAAATGCTGCAGCACAACCCCAGAAGTATAGCTTAATTTTACTGAGTGGATCACAAACGACACAATTATTAGAAGCTGAAGAAAAGCATTATGTTTGTCTTTCAAAACTTAATTTACCTTATTAACTACTGACAAGAGTGAGTATATTTTTAAAAGGCAAACATTGTTCTGTCAGATGAGATTTTGTTACAGATTTTATGTTCTGAATCAAACAACCTAATGGCTGAGTTTGTAATCCTTGGATGAAAGAAATGTGTTGTTGCAAGTAGCATTCTTGGAGTATTAGGAAGCAATAAAATTAATATTTATCAAAGTATTTGATATAGGGTCTTTTATTATCTACAGATAATATAAAGTCAAATTATAGATTATGTAAAGTTGATTTTTTTTAAGACTAGGTACAGAAGGTTGGTACTAGCTGATATGCTGAAAATCACTCATAGAATATGTGGTAGAACAAGAATACAGAAATACTGATTCCATCTGCCAAAAATTCAGAGAGAATTGTATCTTGCAGCCTTGTCTGAATCAATTCCTTTATGGTACCACATTGTAAGTAACAAAATATTTGTCACCTGACAGGATAAAAATTTCTGCATTACATGGTCACATGATGGTTATGGAGAATCCTCCATAAACTCCTTGAAAAGTAGTTTCTTGACTGGGGTTGTGGCCAGGAAATGTGTGCCTTTTGTGCTATGTGCCAAATGTTTTCTCTGTGGTAGTACTTCTCAGAGAGAAGCAGGAGGGGCTGCCATAATTTATTCTGTCTATCCATGTATAGATGTTAAGGATTTTTCAGCCCTAGGAGCATTGTAAAATATGAGAAGCAGCATCCACTTCCTCTGGATACCAAATCCATGTGAGGCAGACTCGCTTTAACACATTCTCAGAGGCTTATCCTTGGGGAAAATATTCTTTATCAGGACAATACTTTTACAGGGATACAACTTGATGTAGAATTGTGTTTCCGAGTTCAGTGTCATGCTGAAAAATGAACTCAAGGAAATGATGGAGAGTGTCATGGTGTTCTGCGTGTGATTCAACTATACAAACATATGCATCCTAGTGTCACTTTAGATACCCTAATGTTTCTGAGATATCTGCACAGAGCTGCGTAGACAGGGTGCATGATGCAAGACCTGGGTGTCTTCTGGGACACTCTTCTGTAGCTGGACCTCAAGGCCAAACAAAAAAGCAATCACTAAATCCTTTGGTTTACTTAAAGAAACAATAATTAAAATAAAATTAAACAGTCTGTGAATGTAGTGCATTTTGGCAAGGTTGAAAATGATTTTTCTAGTAAGAACTTAGGCACAATTTTCAAATGTTCTATTGATAGAACATGCATCTGCAGATATATGTTCAAATATATACTGATGTTAGGTTAAGAAGTTATTTTTGAATTGACAAAACTGTTTCTGTTTTCACAGAAACAATACTGACAGCAGTTAGCTTAACTGAATTTCCATTTATCTTCAGACCTCTCAGGCTGATGTTTATTTCATGTTAGGTTAACCTACAGATAGTTCCACAAAAGTCAATCAAATTTAACTAATATCAATTGCTGTAAGCTAAATCAGTTGATATAGTATTCAGAGACTGCTTTATATTAGAAAAAAAGATATATACAGAAGAGCAGTTTGGATGTTATGCATCAAATCTCCCACATTTAACTTATCAGCATGTATATATGTATAATTTGCAAAATAACAGAGTAGGTTTTCATCATGTATGACATCCAAACGTAAAATTATCTTTGTAACAGGCTCTGGGAATGATGTGGCTTTAATGACATTTCAAAAAGTAGGATTTTAGTTTTAAACACATTCTTACTCAAAGTAATGATACAGCAAGGGTATACATGGCAAGCTACCTTTGTTCAGTTACCTGATAGGTTACGGTGTTTTTTGTGGAGTTGTGTGTTACCCCTTGTAGGCATACTTACGAGAAAGACTTGGCCTGAAAATTCATATCCACTTTATAATGCAAAACTTCTTCTCTCACATGAAATCTGGCCATTTGCTTAGGCAGATCTGTTTAATTTTATTTGGGAGTCCTTTTTTAAACACTATATTTAACAAGAGAAAATACTTCAGTAGTTTGCAAGCTTTCTAAAGATGAAAGACAAGAATGGAAATATAGATAATAGAACAACAGCTAATTAAAGTATTAGTTACCTCACCTGGCCTCAACATTATCACAGTGATATTTTAAATCCCTGTTTTACCACCTTCACTGTTCACAACTTTTATGTCTACTGGTTTCAACATACATTTGGTCTCATTCTCCATCATGTCACTCCTGTTCTAAGTGAAGTTACATTGTCATAAAATTTGAGTAATGAAATGGTGAATGAGTTTCCTTATCTCCATCCATGTGTTCTAAATTGGTTATAATGACATAACATGTGCCTTGCATGATAGTGAGAGAGGATATCCATCATTCTGTTGAATCAGAAAAATGCTATTTTCAATGAGCATGTAATTATGTTCCAGTTGCAGCACAAGTTTACAGTAGGACAGTAACTGATTTCTTTGAGAGTGAAGTATTTGTTTCTTTTTCAAGTAATGTTGAGAGTTCCTTTACAGAAGGAATAATTGCACTGGAAACTAGAAATCTCTACTTAAGACAGGTCACTACATGCTCAGCCACTGAACCTCAGCCCAGATCTTGGGGAAGATCTGTCATGTAGATTTAGAAAATTCACTCAGAAGGCTCCTCTGACTATATACTGATGGTTTTATTCTGCTTCCTGCAACTTAAGAGCCTGAATCTATCACTTTATTTTAATGGAATTTTTCTGAATACGAATAACATTCAGCTATTTCTGGAGCAGGTGTTAATTCATATGAGTAAAAGTGACAGCAATGGGTGTGAAACACAGCAGTACCCACTTTTGTGGTGGCTTTCAACTATGAGTGTTTTTCCTAGAAATTAAAACACTGGGTCTGGGTCATGTATTTTACCCAATTTATTACTATATACTTATAAAATAAAATAGAATAACATATCTGAAATATCTAACCAGAGTGCAGATGGGAGTAGTACTTTAATAGGAATGACAAAGAACTACCACTGAGGTGCAGCAGGTGTTTCACCAGGATGTGGGTTTATGTAATGGGTGGGTTCATTCGGTAGGTTCAGACTTGATGCCGGCAGCTCCCTTGAGCAGATAAGAAACCAGTATAAATTGGTGCAGCACAGTAACTCATCCTGTTTAAATTCTCCAAGTCCATATGTCGAATTGTATGCTATTAAAAAAATTGCTGCTTGTGGTGTTTTTAATGTGCTTTTTTACATGAATTAAAAAAAATAAATACACAAAAGAGATCTAGTTTAAGTGAAGGAAACTTGTGTAACTGCAAAACAGCACTGTCTTTGCCATTCTGCGTTTTGCAGAGATCACTGGACACTTACATAATTTGTCCTATCTGTTTTGTGCAACACCGGTTCTTTAAATATTTATTTATGAAATGTTGCTAGTATTTTGGACCTTTTTGGTTGTTCTTTAGTGCAGAGGAGAAGATAAGCAACAGTGTGAAATTCCTCAGTGCAGAATAAATTAAGAAGATTTTTTATCCATTATATTGCAAAATATTTTATCACTTATGTGACATTCAAGGAGACTGGAAGATGTTATATTCAACTGGCCCTTCAGACACTGCTGAATGAATTGAAAATTCATCTTCGACTTTCTAATACTGAATATTAGTGCACCTCGATTGCTAAATTTATGTATTTTTTCTTTACTAGTTCTTAATTAAATATATAAAGTGACTGAACTCTTCAAATTATACAGTAACCTTCCTGGAGAATTAATGTTATAAAAATATGAAAGGACTGGCTAAAGCATCACTCTATCAAAAGTTTCTAAAAGGCTTTATGTATTTATAAGTCTTCACGATCTACTATTGATGCAAATTGCTAAGGATAAAAGAAAATCCATCTGTTATCAGAGAAAAAAAAATAAATGAAATAAGTCCAAGGATTTGAAAGACTTAGCATTAAGGACTAAGAATTCATACTTTGTGATAGGTTTATAGTAATTGACAGTAGAAAAGACTTCTTTTTAGCATTCACAATGTGGTGTGGGTTTTTTTTAAATGGAAAGAAAATGACTTTGCCATAAAAGCTTCTCATGTAACATATCCTGTTTCGTTTCCTAATTTTGTATTCTTGACTGAAATGTCTCAATTAAAATATGACCCATCCCATTTCATGTCATGTTGGGCATTACTAGTTTTGTTATTATTACCCTTACATTTAATCAAATTGTCTGAAGCTAAATAAATAGTATTTCATCAAGAGCCGTTGTTTCTCAATCAGTTAGGAAACAGATTACTGGCATGGGAACAGATCTAAGGCTAGTGTCTCCAATCTGCAACTAATTGGGCACTGATAATAGTACTGCCTACAGGCAAATCTTACTCGCTGTCCTGATCTATGATAGATTTTCCTGTACGTTACTATTAAATCAGATGGAGACATTTTGTAATACCGTTACAGTGACTATCTTTAACCTTTCCTTTTTAATTTGAAATACATACTGTTTGGAGATACTATCTCCATGTTTCATTTCTGAAAAGAAACAAAGAAAAGTCTCAAGGAAAACATAATAGCCATGCTTTTTTCTTTAGCTTCTCCTCTTAAAATGGTCCCTTCTTTAGGAGATAAAGTACTGTTGATACTTAAATAAGTATTCACCTGTAAAATCACATATTCTACTGCTTGTCTGACAAATTGCAGCAGGAAGTAGTGCTTCACTCTAGCTCGGCGGTGTGTGGGCTAGGTGTTGTGAGGGCGGGTGCCAGAGTACTCTCTGGATCAGTTGCAGACCACATACTAACTGTATACCATATATGCAGATTACTGCATTAAGACATTATAAGCATTCACATTTTTCCAGTGTGAAGATGGTGAGAGTGACTACTGGAGTACATAGGAACCCCTGTAGTGTACCAAGGCTCCATCATTTCAGGCTCTTCACAAATGCCGAACATGCTGTAAGAGCTGCTTTTAAACAAGGGATACATAGAGGGTAGAATAACACATACTGTAGTCAGCACATTATAGTGATCTGAAAGAAAGCTATCTTCTGCTCGGTCTACATTGTTCTTGTGAAATGATTCCAACAGTTTGAAATCTGTTTTTTCACCTTGCTAGTTATGCAAACAGCTCTTCACTTTTTCACTAAAGCAAGTGGGAATTGTTCACTGTCACAAATAATAAATAACAAGACTACCCGATCTGCACAGCATGGAAGTGATAAAAAACACATGCTTATGAGTGCTTGAGATTTCACAGCTATTAATTTTGAACTTTTTGATTGCAGTTCTGTTTTACAAGAGTGGATGCTGTTAGGGCAGCAGTACACTGTGACAGTGAAAGATTATGACAACACGCATTTATCATTATGAGCTTGATAAATTCAGTGTAAGAGATGGTCAGAAAATGCCCCTAAACCTGAAGTCATAAAATGCATCTTGCCTTTACTGAAAATTAAACATTTTTTTTATTACTGCTAATAATCTTTAGTACTAATTTAATACTAATGTTAATATGTTTGAGAAGGTTTGTTTGAGCATAATGAAATGTACAGCTCTTCTCAATGTTAGTGAATTCCTTAACATGTACCTAGAGGGACTCTAGGAGTTTATGTGCAGAATGCTGTTGTATATACAACATGTATTCACATACAGAAAGGTCCTTTACAAAAGGTCAACAAATACTATAGCTAGTTTGGGATTAAAAAAAGGTCAGAAGGACTCTTCAGGTTTTGCAGAATGTTTGTAAAATTTTTAAAAGGCACCTTAGCATTTAAAAGCTAAATTACAAGTTTTGCCTAAAAGTATACTCCCCAGCTACTTCTACGTGAATGAAAATGTGGTAGATCATGTCTTCCATTTTGAGATTGCAGTATTCACAGTGTGGTGGGAGTGTTTCAAATCAGAAATGGCATTTTTAGTTTATGAGTAGAAACAGGGATTTCAGTAATAATTAGGCATCATTCTGAAGCTGTGTACTGTAAGATAGCAGAACACAAAGAATCTGAATGCTGAATCTATAGTATTTCTTTTCAAATTTCACAGCCATAAAAGAAAAGAAATCCTATTGTATACAGTAGAAAAAGTCCTGAATAAGGGAAGTGATTGAATAAGAACATGTCTAGAAATTTTAGTACATCATTTTTTTAATCTTTATCATTCTAGGGAATCCATCTCCAGCCTTTCTAAAATCCTCACTGAGCTTGTAATTTTTTTCACATTTTCAGAACATCATCAAAGCCATGCTAATCTGGACCAAGGACATGTCTCTGAGTTCTGGAATCTCTGAAGAAAACATTTTACTGTCTTTTCTATTTTTTACATACTAGAGATTCAGCTCAAACTTTTAAAAAACATATAGAGAGGACAGTTTGCTTATTTAGAAGGCAGGTGTTATAGCTTGCAATCAACAGTTTATAACTCATCACAAGATTAATAAGAAAGAATTGCAGATCTAAGAGGCATATGCTGCCAGTGAATGTGTAGCTCAATAATTAGGCAATCTGACTATTCACTGCAGTAAGTTTCTGATAGGTTGGAATGTGTATCCCCTCTTTAAGGCATTGTAAACTTGTAATCTGGAGAAAAAGGAACAATCTCATGAGAAAAGGAAATCCATCTTGTAGGAAGGACATCTTTCTGCCTACCACTTTTTTTTCTGTAGCGGAAAACTGCAGGTATTTGTTTTGTCTCCCAAAGGAAAGGCCTAGCATTTAAGCAGGACTTTTCTCATAGAAAAGGAGAACAGTTAGAGTTCTGTCTTTTTAATTTCTTTGTTTCTCCACCCTCCAGAATTTTCTTTGGAACTCAGAAAGAAGGGCTATTTTTTAATCATTCTAGCACTCTAGTTTCTGGCAAAGTCTTTTATTAAATAATTGAAAAAATATTTTGAGATAACTTTGTCAAGTAAAACTGATGCTCTCTACCTTCTTCTTCCTCTTCATCAAAAGCAGTGCACTTCTAAGACACTAGGGGATATAGATAGGAAAGCTGCATCTTTCTATGCTTTTAGGACTGCCTACTTTTTTTCCTATGCTTATATTTGGAATGATTTTGAAGGGACCCTTATATGAAGCATAGGCTAGCTAACTAATATGAAGAAATAAAAGAATAAAACAAAGAGAACCTGTGATGGAAACAATTGCTTCCAAAATTTTTTCTCCCCAGTTTGTCTTTTATTTAAACATAAATGGAATGTTTCTGAAATAAATTAATGATGAAATAAATTAATCTAGTGAACCTTACAATAATCACTTACACGTTGGCTTTATAAAGAGCTGTTTTGAGAGCCAAATAAAGTCAATCTGTTAAATTGTTTGGGTTTTTTTGAGGGAGAACTTTTCTTGAGGAGGCAGTAGAATATATATACTGACACATATGGGAATTTTATTCACATATAAGGTACCTTGTAGTCCTATAGTATCTGTAGTCTACTCCCAGTTATCGTGCTCTGAGTTTTTAGTCTTATCTTCCCAGTGGCAATGTGAAGATTTCTAAATTTTCATTTCAGTCTCTGTTCTTCCCACCAAACTAGTTTATTTTTCTAATATAGTAGGAGTAAGATACTGCTGTGCACTAAGGGGTCAAACATTAAGAAAATGTGAAGACTGAATATTATTTAAATTTTGTTCTTTCTGCTGGATTGCAGAAAGTGTTGGAGATCTAGAAGTATGTTACTATTAGTTTCTTGTTGGTGTTGTTTTGTTTTGTTTTGTTTTTCTTTTTTTTAATAATTAACTTCTGCTATAAAAACTTAAATATTTGAAGGTCTGAGCATATATGGTGAAAGGTAAGACAGTGAAGATAGGAAAGTTCTTCATTTACAGAATTTCCCTGTTCCATAGAATAGCAGTACATGTCTGTATGACATTTTGGACACTGCTTTCCCAAAGAGGGGTCTTTTCTCTGTTATAATAATGACAAAGCCAAACCAACCAACCAACCAACCAAAGTAAGTTCCCCAAATCAGGCTGATTTCTCTTTCCACGAATCAACATCCCAAGTTAAACTCAGAATCAGTCTGGCAAACACCTATGGCTGACCTATGCTTTAAAGAGTAAACAGGAAATGTCAGTTTTATGACTAATCCTCTGTTTTTCACAAAACCTTTTCTTTCCAAAAGAGACTTAAGTATTTTGAGCACAAATGAAATACTGCCCATCTTCTCCACTTTTCCATAATTCAAGAGCTAGGAAGCCTGATTTGTGAGAAGCTTATTCTGTGACTTTGTGTGTAATTGACAGTGAAGGGGGAAAATGAGGTAATGTTACGCCTTTGCTAGCTCTTTTTAAAGGAAGGAATATACTTACTCATTAATGATCCAAGCTATGAATAGATTCATGGTTTATAGCACAGCCTTAGAGGGGGTTAAGAGAATTTAAGGGTATATCACACAGCCTTAAAGGGGGCTAAGAGAATTTAAAAGAAAGATATTCAGACTGGAAAATTCTGGGTAAACATTTACCTGTCTTCTTGGCAGTTCATTATTAAATTATGTGTTGGCATTTTGCAGGCACAGAAAGAAAAGAAAGGTACAGACAAAGGAATAGAAACACACTGATGACCTATTGTTAGAGTTTAAGCAGAATAAATGATTAGCATCTAAAGTATGGAGCAGAGGTAATAAAAATCTTTGCAAACTACTATCCACAGTGCATAGTCTCCAGTAATACAATTTAGGTCATTACATTACTGCATGATGTAGTACTGTGT
Organism: Buteo buteo; assembly: GCF_964188355.1. NCBI lineage: Eukaryota > Metazoa > Chordata > Aves > Accipitriformes > Accipitridae > Buteo > Buteo buteo. The sequence continues at coordinate 22,619,282 of NC_134171.1, forward strand.
GATGCGGTATTATTATACTCTCTCTGTGTCCTGGGCTTAAACTTGTTCAAAGTCTTGGGCTAGTTCTAAACAGTAGATGTTTCATGATGCCCTGCAGGTGAATCCATTAATATAAAATAATGAAATCACATCAAAGTGTGGTTTTGGATTTTTTTGGGGGTGGGGTTTTTTGGGGGGGGGATGTTTTGGGTTTGGGGTTTGGTTTTTTTTTTTGAAACCAAATATTCTCATTTGTATTTAAGGGGAGGGCGGGAAGAATCCATGTGAGAATTGCAGGACCTGCAGGACCAGGGTGCTCTCATGAGTGTCCTTTAACATAGGTTCAGATCTGTCTTATTCTAGACATTCCCTCAATATTATGCATTTGATTTCTTGTCCATAAGAAGTGGATAATAGCATTCTTTTTCTTCACAAGGATGTTACAAGTTCAGACAGAGGTCAGTAATGGAAGCAGTGTTCTTGTTGAGTGCAGAATTTTGTCCACACTCTGGATTCTAGACTGCAAGTCAGAGTCCAAGTGCTGTGAGGGTCAGGTTCCCTGATCTGGTTGTGCTGTCATACATCCTGAGGGAAGTGCAAGCAAGCACAAATTGTAAAGTTACTCTATTCAGCTTTTAGAAATATTAGGGTACTTTTTGTAGGACAGTTTGAAATGACTCTGATGAGAGGATGTATCTTATATATGTTTACTGAGATGGCTTACAATACAATAGTGTATGAAGTATAATGGATTTCAACATCTTAACAAAGTTTAAATTTGGTTCTCTTGTGAACATGGTGTCTGTTATTGAATTTCTTACAAGTTTTCCTCCTGTTTACCACATCAGAATTAAATTCCTATTTACTGATTTATGTTGATAGTACGGTAATAGATCTCTACATTCAATCTATATTTCATTATTAATATATAGTAGGTGTTTCAGCCTAATACTGGAGCATAGTGGTCTTATTTAGCACTATTAAAAGATGCACACTGACTGTACAGGGATAAGGTTTTCAAGAGTTCCCTGTACTAGTCTAACTCTGTGTTCCCTGCAAAGATTTAATTAACTGGGATAGAATTATGCTTAACTCATTTGTATGAGTGTATTTTAATCAACAGAACTGTTGTTAGATCTCTATATGTACATTAGATTGAGTTCTCAAGGTAAGAATGAGGTACAAATGCCAATTTTAATGAAGAATCACATTTTTTAAAATTGGTTAGTAAAAGGTGTAGTTTGGCCCTTAGGCCATTTTGTCTCACTTTAGCTTGCTTGTCATGTAGCATAAATTACTTATCTAGGCCCACTTCGAAAGAAGAGAGATAGGTACCTTCAGAAGTTAATCTATTCCATCTACTTTAGGATATATACTGTCTCCTGGACCTCTCTCTCCATTGATCATAGAAGAAGAATAGCTTAGGTGGCTTCTAAGTCACTGGACTGGGATGAGATTGCAGCTGTACTATGATTTTTCAGAAGCAGACATCAGTTGTGATTTTACTGGGTGTGTGTTATATTTAATCTGTACAAATGACTGTGCAGACCTATAATAAAAAAATATTTTAAGGTATTTCTGCACATTTTGACTGTTGGAGCATGGACAAGTGGACAAGTGTATTTGGTGGTGGCAGCAGGTGGTGGGAACACAGGCAATAGGCCTGCTGAAGGTGTGCAGATATGCAGCCTTCTGCCCTCTCACCTGTTGGCTGCATGTGCTTTCTGGAAAGGTGGGAAATGATTGGGGTAGTTGGGAAAGCATATTGGGTTTGCATGGCAAGGTTTTGGTAGCAGGGGGGTTGCAGGGGTGGCTGCTGTGAGAAGCTGCTGGAAGCTTCTCCTGTGTCCAACAGAGCCAATGCCAGCCAGCTCCAAGACAGATATGCCACTGGCCAAGGCTGAGCCCATCAGTGATAGTGGTAGTGCCTCTGGGATAACGGATTTAAGAGGAGGAAAAAGTTACTGCGCAACAGCAATTGCAGCCGGAGAGAGGAGTGAGAACATGTAAGAGAAACAGCCCTGTGGACCCCCAGGTCAGTGCAGAAGGAGGGGAAGGAGGTGCTCCAGGCGCTGGAGCAGAGATTCCCCTGCAGTCCCTGAGGAAGACCATGGTGAGGCAGGCTGTCCCTCTGCAGCCCATGGAGGTCCCCGGTGGAGCAGATCTCCACCTGCAGCCCGGGGAGGACCCCATACTGCAGCAGGTGGGTGCCCAAAGGAGGCTGTGACCCCGTGGGAAGCCTGCGCTGGAGCAGGCTCCTGGCAGGACCTGTAAACCCATGGAGAGCGGAGCCCACGCTGGAGCAGGTTTTCTGGCAGGACTTGTGACCACGCTGGAGCAGTCTGTGCCTGAAGGACTGCAGCCCGTGGAAGGGACCCACGCTGGAGCAGGGGAAGAGTCAGGAGTCCTGCCCCTGAAGAGGATGAAGGAGAGGCAGAGACAACGTGTGATGAACTGACCGCAACCACCATTCCCTGTCCCCCTGTGCTGCTGGGGGGGGGAAGGTAGAGAATCCAGGAGTGAAGCTGTGCCCAGGAAGAAGGTAAGGGTGAGGGCAAGGTGTTTTAAGATTTGGTTTTATTTCTCGTTACCATACTCTGGTTGATTGGCAATAAATTAAGCTAATTTTCCCCAACTTGAGTCTGTTTCGCCTCTGATGGTAATTGGTTGAGTGATCTCTCCCTGTTCTTATCTTGACCCATGAGCCTTTCATTATATTTTCTCTCCCCTGTCCAGCTGAGGGGGCGGGGAGTGATAGGGTGGCTGTGTGGTGCTTAGTTGCTGGCTGGGGTTAAACCATGACAGAAGGTAAGCAAAATGCAGGTGCTTTACAGATATTCTCTCCAGGTATATCATTATTTTTAAAAATGGTAATTAGCTCTTTACCATAGTTATTTTAAGTAAAAAGTGACAATGATGGAAGTGATAGCAGTGATGCGATGCTGTCCTGATAGAAGAGGCTGTGACATCATCATCAGGTTTTATGCATGTTTTGCTTTCATCGAGATTTGCAGCAAATTTTGATGCTTTGCTTTGTCCTCTTGCCCTAGGCAATCTTTATAGTGAGTAAACATCAGAGTTAATTTAAAAAAAAAGGACTTGTAGTATTTATTACATGTCATAAATAACATTGATGGATTTTGCTGTTTCTGTATTCAAGCCTACAAAACGAGGAATATGCAAACTGAGATACTAGAAAGTTTTTATAGCCTTCCTAATAACTAAGGTAACATGCAGCAGCCACAACTTTTTTAACTTTTATATTTTGTCCTCTATTTGGCATTTATCTAACAAATATGGCTTGAAATCTTATAGTCAAGTGAAAATACCAGGTAGATTATTTTTATGTCATGATATACACATGGAAGTTGTATATAAATGTGCCAAAGACAGGGGTATTGTTTTGTTGCGATTGTAGGAACATCTGATCTTCATAATGCAGTGTTTCTTCTTTAACCATAATGTCAGTGCTGAAGATTATGGAAGAGGTTTGGTGAATTTACCTCTAAGTTGAACCTCTTCAGGAAGAAAAAGGGAAGCAAGAATGAGATGGAAACATTAATAATGCTCATACTCAAAAATTTAATAATAACCAAAAAAAATGAAATTGTAAAGGTAATTTAAAGACGTTCAAAGAAATGAAATTCCTGTTTGTAAGATTAACCCTGCTTGTTTGCAAAGTAACTTGTGAGAACTGTCTGATAAAAACATACTATCCTGGCTTTGTGATAAAACAGTATAGCGTTTTGTTATAATTTCTGCACTATTACTTATATTGTGACTTTATAAAAACAATTTCTGTCACTGATCTTTCTTTACCCTTAAAACACATAGTTTATATGTAGAAATAAAAAATAAAGCGAAAGCAGGAATACAGTTGCTCTAATACTCAAGTTTTCATTTTGAAAACAGAAAAAACTATAGTGTTCTGAATGTCAGATTAATATATTTCCAATATCTGTGTCAGTACATTCAAAGTCATGTCCTGTTCCCTCTTTGCGGAGCAACAACTGACAGTTTGGAGGTAGAAAAAGTCATGGGGTAGATCAAGGAGATTCAACTGAGAAAATGACAAGTGTGCATTTTTCTTTCCCTAGGGGAAAAAGACCCCCAAAACTTGGAAATATTTGCACACAGGAATATAGTGACTGTCTGAACAGGGAGATAGAGATGCATCGGGAATCTTAACAGAAATGGTTCAGAGGGGTCCATCCGACTAATACGGATTCTTATGTCCTTGATAAATGTCTGCCTAGCTGCAGATGAGAGCTATATGGGACGTCACTGACTATGTCTTCATGAAGAATAAGATGCTGTGACAGAGAGGTCCTTACAGACACTCGCGGTGGCTACGATAAGGAGCAGTAACTCAGTACCATGATTTTTTACGGCAGATTCTGTAACTGCCTCATTTCACACATGAGTTGTGTAGGAGACCAGGTTGTAGTTATTATAATACGATTGCTTATACATGACCTATAGACTGTAGGTTTACCCTCCATGCTCAAACAACATAATATATAGGTTGTCTGGACTTTGAATAATCACTTTAAACTTTATTAACCTTTTTTCTTCAAATATATGTGCCTCTAGATGTTACTTACACATAAATGATTATATTACATAAATAAACCTCCTCTTATTAGTCAGCTTTCACAAACTTTTTAGACATAGTCTATGAATTTCTAGTGAGAAACCTGTGACTGGTTTCTCTAACATTGCAGGATTCTAATGTCAATCACTGCAAAAAATTCATAAGGCCACATCTTGGTTCCTACTCTCACAGATTTGTCATCTATAGAGCCGTAAAACAGGCAAAGAGCCAGACTGAGAACATAGTTAGAAATGCCGTTGTTCTTATTGGTTTAATGGATTTGGAGAAGATATGGAAGATTTAGTTGTGCCTGTCTCCAAGCTATTGCTTTAATGCAGGCTTGACTTCTCTTCTAGCAAAAGACCATTTGGGGAGCAGAGCGTTACTGAAATATAGCTCTTTCTGTCATTCAGATCAGGGGGGTAACTTGTAAAGAGAAGACGATGACTATCAAAATGGTTTAAAAGAGGTATTTTCTACCCCTTTCTCTGATCTTCAACTGAACATATTCTGAAATAAACCCCCTGTGTATCAGTGGTTTGGTATTTCTGTCTCCCATTTTTAAAACCAAAGAAACATATGAAACACATACAAACAAATAAAAGGCACAGTCCTGCATACTCTGATGAACATTGTGTTTACAGGACTTAAGGTTAACATTTTTTATATAATGTTTATCCTCAGACTTACTATTAAATCAATAGAGTTGTTATTTTCAATACCTAAAAAGCCTGTTTTTTCAGTAATTAATGTCTTGTCCAATACTAATCGAAAAGTGCATTTTGTTTGCCACCTCTGATATAGTTGCATTATTTTTGTTTACTTTAAAGAATTATTATTCTGCAATGTTGAATTAGTTTTTGCATGACAATTTATTAATAATATTGAATATAATTATAAGTAAATATACTTATTTAATTATATTACTCATTAATTATTATAATAATTTAATTACTTTAAAGAGAAAAGGAATAAAATATTTTTTAAGAAAGTTACCACTCTGGATTTTTTTCATTAGCTACCATATTAAGGAACTTTTGAGACAGCACGTGCACATGCATATAAGCTAGTTTGCATTTATTTTAGCATAACCTTTCAATTCAAGCAGTAGATAATTTAGAAGAAAAAAAAAGTCATGTCCATATACACTAGCAGTGTATTATTTTATCTTTTAATAGACTTAAACCACTATTTTTAACCTTTAAAGCTTAATTTTTTAATCAAAGATGGCATTCAGGCAAAATGTGTTATTTTAAAGAGGAGTACTCAAATGATGTGTAAACTCTGAAGTTAAATCGTTGTGGATTAAAAAGAGGCATGAGAAATATTTCAGAGTAGAGAGAGTGGGAACCGGAAAGCATTTGTAGTACGAGTGTTTTTATGCTTGTAGTTAACATATTGATACAATAATATTTTATAGGACTGAATATTCAGAGGTATACAATGAATAGTGTTATCATCTGTTACATTTCTGTTTAATTTTATAAAGAAACTTTTAAAGATGTGTGTGTGTAAATTTGTGTGGTAAGGCAGACCCTGTTCAAAAAGAGAGGCTTATTGTTACTTGATCACCAGACATGGTACTTTTATACCATTCCTTGTTTTGTTTTGTTTCAAGAAGCATAGCCTGCTGGAGTACAGAGCTACAAATTCTGTTGTGAATTTTATGCACCGGTTGATCACTACCGTGTTTCATTGGCTGCTGGTGGCACAGTCTCAGTGCAACACATTAAAATAATTCGTTACATTTCTAGCAGCTACTGAAAAGTGATGTTCTTTGATGTTTCTGTGATGATTTAAAACTTTTGGACATAAAAATTCTTACTGCCCTACATAAGGAAAGATTCTGGCAAGTCGTATAACTGTATAACTGTTTCATTCACCGGCTGTGAAAGTGATCGGGGACTAAGTACCTTATGTAAGCGTCTGTCTGCTGGCTTTTGGAAGTGATCGAAATTCACTGTGATGTACTCGGGAGTATCCCATTCTTCTCCAGTAATCCCAGCAGGCAAAGTCCAGTAGAAGAGAACAGCTAATACAGTATCTGTGATAAGGAGTTACAAATGTCAGCATAGTCTCCTTCTAAGTTATCACATTCCCAGAGGATGCCAGAGAAGTTAGTATATTACTCATTGCAGTTTCAGCATTTATCCTCTGATGAGACCTACTTGAGGATAATCTGAATTATGTGTTCTCTGTAGTATCCTGCAGTGCAATATCAGTGTAGAATTTTGATACTACCTTGGCAGAAGAAAATTAGAGGCTTTTGCTTTCTTTTGAAATACCCTCTAAGCCAGTGATATCTGCAGTTTGTTTCCATTTCTTTTAAAAAGTTAACCTTGTATGCTGGGACTTTGACCTTTTTGTATCTATGCATATGAACTGAGATGTTAGCATAGTATTTTAAAGAAAAAGACAGGTTAATTTGCTACATAAATATGCATGTACAGTTATAAAACACAAAAATGTCTATTTCCTGCTCTTATCCCCAGGTACTAGGCAGGTAGCTAATGCAGCTACAGTTGCTACAGAGTTTTGGCAACCGTGTTCCAGAATTATTTTTTTCATTTTGTGCTCTTTACATTTTTATGCAAAAATGGATTTAATTAGCATAATTTAATTCATAGGATCACACCTGTTCTTTGTACGACCAGCTACCACGCTTCTCTAACCCTCCAGAACAGGATGGCTGGGTTCAAACTACCTACTGGGAATGGTTCCTGGCCTGTGGTGGCTGCTGAACTGTGGCTAAGCACCCTTGGGGACTAAGCACTGGTTGGCATCAACCAAAACTATGCTGAAGGTCATGGTTATAATTTAGTGCTATGGATATTCACTTGTCAGAAACTGGGCATGTGCCATGGCCCTGCATAGTTTTATGTGATGACTGAATATAGATATACTTAAAAGATCAAGTAGACTTTTAAGTGACTTTGCATTCACAAATATATTTTTTTGCCTGCACTTAGAAAAATGACTCATAAACATCAGGCTTGTGATTCTGTGCAGACTGTTACTTGTAGGCTCATTGTTTTAAATTTCGGATCTCAGCTTAAAAAAAAAAGTAAAAACAAGAACAAAAAAGCAAAGCAAAGTAATACCCATATATTATTTGGTAGGTTTGCATATTTTTAACTAGATTTAATCTGTTTTTCTGACTCTCTAAAAGCTTAAAAAGTGTTTTTGTTGGTAAAATCTTTCTAATATAAATATCACCATTGCTACTCTGATTACAGTGCTCTACAGAATTGGGGATCTTTTCCTCTTTCCAATTTATGACTATTAAGCAAAATCTCATGGGAAGAATAATGCCCACAGCATTTCCCACTAACCACTTGGAACTGCTTTTTGTAGGAATATTACCAATGGAACTGTGAATTCAAATTCTCATTTCAGCTTAGGTATAAAAGCACACTAGAAAAATTATCCTAAATTTACATTTATATAACTGAAAGTAGAATATGTCCCATGATACTTTTACCATATATCCCTGTGAAGTGGCGATTGAAATATTCCCTCACTTAACACTAAAACTGAAATCCCTACTGTTGGGTAGGAACTTAAATTCCTGTTATCGGGAAATATGTTAGCTCAGGATGGTCATGGGTACCACAAAGTGCCAAGAGTTGCCCCTGAATAGAGTGTAACTAACTAGTTATCAGCAGGCATCAGTGGTATTGAGGGAACCTTGGGATATTCTGACAATGTAAAGTTCTGACAGGTGCTTGTTCACTTCTTGAGGCAAGATTGGAATTTCCCGTTGCAGTAAGCTAATATAAATGCATTAGGGTTAACAGTAGGAGCTCTGGAAAGGTTTTGTTAACCTCTTCATTCTGGGGTTCCTTATTAAAATGTGCTAATGCAGATATGAAAACTCTGAAATGGCTAATACCAGGGGAAAAAATATAGTATAACTGCTAATATCACAGTTCGATGCATGCTTAAATCACTAAGGAAAGAAGTACTGAATCGCTTTTTAAGTGAAAAAAAAAAAAGCACCTAAATGTCATTCTTTCACACTCAGATAATTCCCAGATGGCTGGAGGGATAGTATTCAAATTAGGAAAAAAAAATCTGGCCAAGTATGAGAGTATTCAGCACCCAAAGTAAATTGAGAATTATATGAGAAATAGCTGCTGAGAAGAAAAGTGCTATTTCAACCTCACCATGTATAAAATTCACAGAAGCAATACACTAAATATGGATTATCCTAGCTACATAAAGCAGTTCAGTAAGAGTATTGTGGCATGCCATTCCAAAGACCATGCTGCTCAAATTCAAATATTTCTGGTTTCAATCAATCTTTATTATCCACTTAAGTGCTTGGGATTGATCAAAACAGCTGGCAATGCTTGGAAAAATGTATCAGGTGTATGTGAGCCACTAGCCTTTAACATGGTTCATTACAATATGTCCTGAAGTCCCTTTTGCTTCATACAGGACAGGCTGTTGTAGACTCAGAAGTCATCCATCAAATAGCTAGGAAGATGGCTGTCACATGACAACTGCAGTAGTGATATAGGCACAAGTGTATCACTTCGTTCTTTTTTTTTTTTTACTGGAAAATATGTATTGATTTATTTCAAATTGTTTGGAATCTGAGAGGTTTTCTACTTGCAAGAGTTATGAATTGAAGGCAATAAAATATAAGCTTTTAACAGGAATGAAATTCTCGTGCAATGTAAGAACTGTTAGTCTGAAAAAAATAAATCTTGCCAAACTCAGGGTATTTTTGGGGTGTAAAAAATGAAGACCACATGATAATACTGTCCTGGGAATTATATAAGATTTAAAAAGATTGATTGTAGCAAGTATTACACACTGATATATTTTCAGTAATCCTGGTGTTCTTATGAGTTTTTCAGCTTTAACATTGCTTTTTCTTTAATTACAGTAAATTGGCCATTGTTGCGGGTTGACCCCAGCCAACAGCCAAGCACCCACATAGCCAGTCGCTCACTCTCCTCTCCCACGGGAGGGGGTGAAAATAGAAGGAAGGTGTGAAGACTTGTGGATTGAGATAAAGGCAGTTTTATAGGTGAAGAAAAAGCAGCACACAAAAGCAAAGTGAAATAAGGAATTCATTCACTACTCCCCATCAGCAGGCAGATGTTTAGCAACTTCCTCGAAAGCAAGGCTTCATCAAGTGGTTACTTGGGAAGACAAATGCCAAAACCTCCAACATCCCCTCCTTTCTCCTTCTTTCCCTGAGCTTTTATTGCTGGGTGTGGCATCATATGGTATGGGTTACCCCTATGGTCAATTTGGTCAGCTGTCCTGGCTGTGTCTCCTCCTGGTTTCTTGCTCACACCCAGCCTACTTGCTGGCAGAATGGGAAGAAGAGAAAGCCTCGATGCTGTGCAAGCTCTGCTCAGCAATAGCCAAAAGACTGGTGTGTTATCAACACTATTTTAGTCACAAATCTACAACACAGCACCATACGGGCTGCTGTGAAGAAAATTAACTCCGTCCCAGCCAGACTCCATACAGCCATCTAATTACTTAATTATCTTCTATTTGTAAGGCTGTTTCCTACGAGTTAGGTGAGCTACCATTTCCCCTGTCTTTTTTTCCTCAAATTACTAAGCCTTAATGATAAGGTCATGGTAATGTTAATGAAAGTTCACTTCTTCAAAGCAGTAAAGTAAATGGATCAAAATCACTGTTTTGTCTTGTGTCATGAGGCAGCACAGAGCATTAGATAGAAGCTGAATCTGTCTCAGAATGTAATGTAGGTTGAATAGCAAAGCCACTGGAAGTCTTAACATTGACCTGAGAGTCAGCTGGATCAGCACCTATTTAAAAGTTCACATGAACTCAGGAAAAATTATTCATAGCTGCATTTACCTACTCATAGCAGAAAAGAGATGTATCAAACCTTTTTTTATTTTTTTTCATTTGGATTAACTCACAGTGTTGTGGGTTTTTTTGTGTTTTATTCAGTGCTAGTAGTTACTATGGTATGCTGAATAACGTCTGTAAATAGTTATTTCTGAAGTTACATCAAATGTCAAATTATATCAAACTTTGTGATAGAAACTTTTATAGCACAATTCCTGAAGGCTTCTGTATAACCTGCAGTCAGACAGAGAAATATGTTACAAACATATGGAATTATGATAAAGAAAAGCTAAAAATGTGGTATACGCTGTTCTGGATAGCCAGCATGATGATATCTTAATATGTCAGGATGCTGCCCACAATCTCAGATGAAGCTAACTGTATGAGGCAGCATGATATTTTGTAATATATGTGAATATTTGATCTAGTAAAGAAGGAACAATTTATTTACTTTCAGATGTTCCCTATTTTAGCCCCTGAACATTAAAGGAGCCCGGGGAACAATTTGGGAAGTATAAGTTGATTATCATTGTTTGTCATTGTGAACAGAAGCTTATAATTCTGAAATTTAAAGATAAATTGCATTTAGGACACACTCAGACAAGCAACTCCAGTTTAATCAAAATACTTCTTAAAGAGATTTCTATTTTTTTTTAAAGGAAACAATTTTGACAGAACTGAGTTAAGAAGTAATTGCACATGTGGTTCTTCTGGCAGATGTGAGGAGCTTCTTACCTCCAACAGGAAAGAGTAGGGAGAAGCAGCTGGTAAAAACAGGGGACAATAACCTCTTAGCCTAGAACAGCATGCTTAATTGTCATCCTGTGGTAGGCATTTCAAAGTGCATTTAGGTCTAGAATCTGGTCTTCTGAAGAAAAAGGAGAGGAAATAGGGGATTGGATTTTAACTGGGTATCGTGCTAAATATTCACTGTTTGGGTTTTTTTTATATTTCTGAGAAATTTGAAAGTGTTGAGATTTGCATAATGACTTTGTGTATAGATGACTGCAATGTCTGCTTTTGGAAGCCAGTCTCTATTTCGAGTCATCTAATTGTAAAAGTAATAATCCAGTTATGTTTCATGGAGGAGGGATGTGAAAAGAACTGCTTTTTTGCATGTTCCTAAATGGCATGTTATCAACAGTTGATAAATTTGTGGAATAGGTTTCCAAACAAAATAGCTGGCTGAGGATTATATTGGTCATGGCAGCAAATCACAGGACTGACAGAGTAAATGGAGATCTGTATTGAAATGGTAGTAAAGAAAAAAATACGTAGTTGGACTGTTTTCCTTCAGGCTATAATTATTACCTATGAGAGGTTTGCCTATTAAACCAATAACTTAAAGGAACTCACAAATGAGGAGCCATAAAAATCCATTCTGTTTACATTGACACTACCTAAAAAGAACAAGGGGAAGAGGCCAATGAAAGAGATAATACTAAGCAAATGCTGAATGTTGGCTTTCTACATTTGATTTCCCTCATAAATGTCTCCTCTTCATTAAGTGTTTTAGTTCTATTTTTTACATTAATTTAATCTAAGGTAATGAATATTGCTTGCAAAACTTCTCCTACATTACCTTGACCACAGAATTAGAAACTCAGTATGAGTCTGACAGGCACAGGAAAGTTTGTTGCTGCCCAGCACATTATTTGTTAGATATTTTCATCTAAGCAAAGGCTACAAACCTTGCTGGAGGAATAAAAATGTAGCGTTAGAAGTGTAGTGTTAGATATCTTGCATCTAAATTCTTAAAAACTTTCAAAAAGGAGCATTCACTGCTTACCTAGATAGAGTGTACTACTATTTTACAACTATTGTGGTTTTTGTTTTTTTCTAAAAGCTTTGCTGTTGTGATTCGTTGTGCTGTTGAAGAGTCCTTCACCTCTGTCCCTAACTGCTCAAGCCTCCTCCACATCTGGAGGCCACTTCCACTTGTTTTTATACACTTTAAGTACTTTAAAAAAACCCGAAACTGTTCTGTAGAAACATTAGACTGAGAGAAATGAATTAGAGAAATAGGAAGCGTTCAGCATGCAGGAGACAAAAAAGGAAGTCAGCGAGTGTGGTTTGAAGAAGGCAATAAATGCCTAAATCGGATCTGTTGAAATAGTAATGTGGAAGCAACGGCTAAGGTAGTTTCATCTTTACCTCTCCCTAGTGTACACGGAAAAAAATTCTTCATTGTCCTTTTATAATGTTTTGGAGAATGTTATTAGTCCTTTGATATTTTTTAATAAGCTAGCATCAGGAAAGCTAGTTTATGTTTCAGGGACTTCTCATTGTTGCTGTCCTCTGTATTCTCTCTGATTTATCAATGTGTCTGGCACCAGATAGTGATGCACACAGGCAAATTCTCATGCCTGAGCTGTCCTTATTATTATAACTGAAGCCTTATCAATTCTGAGTCGAAAATGATTTTTCTCAGTGTCCTACGTACCAACATTCCTTTTCCTTTTCTTGCATTCCTGTTTGGTGTTTGACTTGTTCACTGCAGGTCTTGGCTATTTTTAATTGTCATTCTGCTATAATTTTTGTTCTATTGTAATGACTCCTGTCTGTGAGGCAGCATATAAAATAATTTATTTGTTTTGTCTTTGTGTGCTTGATTTTTTCCTTTTTTTTTCAGTGCTACATTTTGCAGTGTCTGCTACTGAGTTTATTCTGTGGATTTCTCAAGGTCATTTGAATTGAAATCTTGTTTCCTCAGGTGCTCACAGCCTTTCCCTGTGTTGGGTCATCCACAGTTTCCACAAGTGTATTCCATTCAAGACTAATGAAATATTGAGCCAAACGCAAGAAATATTCCTATGGCATCTCATTTGCAGTACACCCTTTTCCCACCAGCAAACTGTTGATAGCTACTAAATGACATTTTTTTCAACTGACTGAACATCAATACCATAGAAAACACTAATACTGTGGTCATTTGATCTGGGCAAGTAGGATTCAACCTCTAGCCTATACCCTCTTTCAATCACTTAAGATTCTTTAAATTCTTGCTTTAGTTCAGGTAGTCTTTGAATAAACAAACTAGTTACAAATAATGACCGTTAACTAAAACAAATAAAGCTAGTGCAACTCCTAGATAAAGAAAACCAAAACCTCCTAGAAGCGGATGACAGCGTTCTGTATTTTTGCATTTTCACTTCTAGTGAAGTGAAAATTTTAATATTCTTTGAAAATGTTTGTATTAAAGTTAAGAGACTGGGGTATAAAAACACACTAAATACTTATCAAGCACAGAGACAATTATTAGATACTGAAGGCATTGATTATATTGTAGTCATACCCTAAATAGGGATATATCAACATAGCAAGTTGTTTTAGGTGGTAATAACAGTGTGGAATTCAGAATGAGCTGCAAAAAAAACCCCTTAGAAATATCTGAATTCTATGTTGTAGTTGCACACAACCACACACTGGTAACCAGTTGGTTAACACTGGAACTAAGCTCGTTCCATTACCTACACGATCCAGTCACACCAGGCACTGCAGCATAAGCCTACCTGTAAATCAGAGACAGAAAACAATTGAACATGTGCCAAGTTCGGCTGTCATAGAGACTGGCCTTATCCTACAGACCAAAATACTTGCTACTGCTATACAGTCTATTTGTTTCTACATTGTTAGCTCAGTCATACCCTTTCCTGCTGCTGCAAACTCTTTTTTTTTTTTTTTTTGGTATGAGTTAATTTGAGTACTTCTGACTGTTGAAATACTAACTCTGTAGATGTTAGCGGAGGGTGCAGTTTGTGTATCGGCTGTTAATCCAGTTGTCTGGACTTTCTAATTAAATCCATCTGTATTGTTGCTCTTCCTAAAGTTAGGAAAGCAGGAGTGGAGTAAGTCAGCTGTAGCAATTCTAGTTTCTTCTTGCTGTGGAGGTAGGCACATCATTTCTATTACCACGGTTAATGCAAGGCTTTCCTTTTAGTTTGACATGGTGTAATGGAACAGCTACGAAGAATGAATAATTTTTTTTAACGGGTTATGCCCATGAGCCTTCTCACTCTGTTGTAGTTTCTGGAGGAGAAAGAATATTTTATTTATTATTTTTCCTCTCCTGCCCTTCAAAACCTTTTGGTTGGTTTCAGGAAGAGATCTTAATGAATTCACGATTTCTTCAGTTTTTTACTGATAGAGGAAAGGGGAAGAAGAAAGAGTTTTGCTATTTTGTTTCCACACCATTTTTGCTTTGTCATTTATTCTATTGTCAGCCTTTATTATTATTTACAACTGTTTTGAGCAGGAAATGGCAGCAGGAGAAAAATGTGACTGGTGAGACTTTAACAAAGCTGTTCATAGAAACAAAGGGAAAGGAATATCTGTTTCAAGATGTAAGAGAACAATACTGTGTTGAGACATCAGTCTTGTAGGTATTTACATAGTGATCAGGATCTTAGCATACAGGTCATATGCTTCAGTTGAACCCTTTGCCAAAATAAGGCCTTAATTCATGTGTGCGTGTGTCTGAAAAGTAGTTTTCAAAATGAGAAGTAATTTGGGGGGGGGGGAAGACAAATTAACCCTTGTGGCAAAACCTAGCTTTGATTTTTAAGTTCAACAACAAAAAAAATTCTCATTAAATATACTTGATTAAGTTCCATGTATAAAATGTGATTTGCAGAACAGCTTTAGTTTGACATACAGAAACAAAACTACTGTATAAATGTGTTTCTGTACTTTTTTGTTATTCCTTTGCGTAAATGCAGCTATGCCTCTATGTTTTGTAGTTCATTATCTACTAAAATAACATATCTAAGATTTGTTCAAAGAAACATGAAAAATACCCACTTTGTTTTTTAAGGGGAAAATGCCCAAAGATTTCCTCATATTTTTCATAATGATAGTTTTCAAAGTTATTTAGTTTTTTTCACCTTGTTTCTCATGTTTATATGAGTGCTTAGATTGATTACTTTTATTTTTATTCTCTTTGATTGCACAAGCCCTCTGCTTTTATTAAAATCTAATATTTGCAGATCAATGGGAGCAGTTCAATTAAAATGGCCTGCCACTAGAACACATTCAAAGACCACAAGAAAAGCTATTTTGGAAAAAAAAAAAAAAAATTGCCCCGTTGGTATAATTTACTGATTTCTATTTTTTCATTTGAGTGTAAAGTAAAATTCAGAGTAGAAGTCAGATAATTGAGGAAATAGAAATGAAATTAAAATTACAAAATTACAAGTCACAAAAAATAGTCTATGAAATAAAGTTGTATTATGCCAAACCATTAAAAGCCTGCTTTTCAGGCAGATGAATAAAGAAAATTCTCACTACAGTCAGTGAAGAGCAGTGGGTGATTAGTGCCTCTAAAGATAACTCCTGCAGGCTAGACCAGATCCATGTTAATTGTTAGGATGAGAGAACTGAAAAGGAAGTATATTCAGAGTTGGAAGAAGAAATATTTACTCCAGAGGGCTGTACCTCCCAGTCTCTGTGTATCCCATCTACAGATGATTTTATTAAAGGAAACCTCACAGTGAATATTTTCTGTATAATATACTGTATTTTACAACATTTTTTTTAGAAGGGTTTTGGAACATAGCCTGAAGTAGGGATTAGGTTTTAAGGAATTTGCCTTATGGAACTGGGGTTAGTTTAAATTTTCAAGCTGGGGATGTGAAAATTGCTTCTTTTTATTAGTTGAAGAAGCAGTTCAGTATGCTGGAGCTGTTGCTTAGGGAGGAAAAAGAGGCAAGTGCAGACTCCTGGCCAGAGCCCAGCTGCCTGCTAGAGTTCCAGAGCTTGTCCTGATTCACTTCTATTTGTTCTTCTCTCGCTTGTTCATTCATATCCTTTCCACTGAATCATGAAACAAGAAACTGTGAAATCTTTGGATCAGTAGATTTTGGTACACTTTTGGATCTCTAGGCATATCCGTGATTGAATTCAGTTGACAGTGTTTTTAATACCATGTTTCCTTAGAGTTTTTTTCTAATGTATGCAGTAGTAGGTGGCAGATTTTTTTGTGTCTAGAAACACTGAACTGAAACACTATCACTGACATTATCAACAGTTTTTCCAAAATGCTAGCACTATAAAAGAATGAATAAATAAACATTTCTACATACATTTAATAAAGTATTTATAAACAAGCTTCACAAAATAAGTATTTTTACATCTTTTTCATAAACTAAATTCTAGTCCAATACTGAATAAACAGAGGAGATAAATTTTTGTGGTGCAAACTGATTTGATTCTCAATTCTCTATGACGGTAGTCCACAGGATTTGGTCTGTTGCTAGTTGTGAAGTAATGATGGATGGACCTGTGGAACTTTGGATGTGACTGAATCTAAAAAATAATTACTTGGCATTATGACAAAAATCTTGAATTTAGCATCTGAAACTGAATACATGTTCTGCAGAAGCAAGTACATAGGTTTGATCTCAGAAAATACAGAATTAAAAAATAGTTTTCTTAATTTTCTGGTTAGTATAGAAATGAATGTATAATCCTATAGAAAAGATTAAGGAAATATTACACTACTAAGATAGGATGGAAGATAGGTGAAGGAAGTCTGGACAGCTGGTATTTTGAGGCTTAGCTCTAACAGGTTTCCAAAATCTGGTCTTGTTTTCTTCTGTTGTTGTTCTGCTGGACTCTATCAAATTTAGAAGTGGCTAAGTACACTTTGGTATAAAGGAGACTAAAATAGCTTAATACTGCTTCAGCTTCCTCCAGACAACTGTATTGACATTTATAGTTGCTTTATACCCACTCCACCTTAAAGGTCTGATTCATGGGTGTGAATATCTAACTTTATGACACATAACTGCCCATGTCTATCTATCCCTTTGTCACTCCTGGGCAGTGTAATTGCTCATGCAGCAGTTATTGGATCAGTGCAAGTTGAAGCCCAAATATTAAAGAATAAGTGCTCTTTTGCCTTACTGTACCCGGTTGTAAAGAGCAGCTATTAGCAGCTGTTTCAAAAACAGTCTTGTTTTCCCAAGTGTGGGAGTAGAGATCTGTGAGGGAGTAGTTGGGTGGACAGCTGAAGCAAAGATCACTGCTAGCTGTCTCCAGGAAAACTACTCGTTGTCTTGCATCAGAAGCCCTCAGTTTAAACTCACATCCAGTTAGAAGTCCTTGCCTGTTACTTCTTAGCTTGCCCAATTGATTTAAGAAAATACACACATCACGTACACATGATAAAATGCACACAGTCTGGAAGAACGTAGGAAGAAGTTTGTGGCAGACCTTTCTGTTTACCCTTCTGATAGGTACTTAGTGCCTAGTGCAGGGAATTGCCTTTCCTCTTCCCCTTCACATCAATTAGCTCCCACGTAATGTCTAACAGTTTTCCAGGCTTGAGTTTAGATTTGTGTTACTATGAAGTAAAAATTTGTTTTATTTTAGGATGATCGAAAGCCTTTGAACATCTATCTTTATGCAAATTTACCACAGAACATCAAAAGTGTCCAGAATCTTTAGACTTTGGGTTTGTTTTTTTTTGTTGTTGTTTTTTTTTCCTGAGTGGGACAGCTATAAGAAAATCCAAGTGCTCTTGGAAGGCTCTAGAGGTCCTCTGAGGAGCTCAAACAATCCCTTGGGTGCTGAAAGAAACTATCCCTTTAGAAACTTCAGGATGTTTAATTAGTACTCCTTTCTTTGTTCATGGTTTGCAACAAAGACTCTTTCTCAGCTTTGGGTTAAACCATTAATGAAAAGGGCGTGTTAATTAAACAACTTGCTTATTTCTAATTGGCAAAAGTATGGTAGCTCTCCTGAGACTTAGAACTAAGCACAGTAACGTCTGCTAAGAGACACTCATGAGCTGGTAAGAGACGTCATAGAAAATATTAAAGCATCCAGAGGAAGTAGCAATAATGAAAATCTTGTGTGCCGAATGCTTCACCAGAGGCAAAATATGGATATTCATATTCTCAGGAGTCTTCTTGGTCTTTTTCTCTTTTTCTTTTTCTCTTTTTCTTTTTCTCTTTTCCTTTTCCTTTTTTCCTTTTCCTTTTTTCCTTTTCCTTTTTTCTTTTTTCTTTTTTTCTTTTCTCTTTTCTCTTTTTCTCTTTTCTCTTTTTCTCTTTTCTCTTTTTCTCTTTTCTCTTTTTCTCTTTTCTCTTTTTCTCTTTTATCTTTTTCTCTTTTTCTCTTTTTCTCTTTTTCTCTTTTCTCTTTTTCTCTTTTCTCTTTTTCTCTTTTTTCTTTTTCTCTTTTCCCTTTCTCTTTTCCCTTTCTCTTTTCCCTTTCTCTTTTCCCTTTCTCTTTTCCCTTTCTCTTTTCCCTTTCTCTTTTCCCTTTCTCTTTTCCCTTTCTCTTTTCCCTTTCTCTTTTCCCTTTCTCTTTTCCCTTTCTCTTTTCCCTTTCTCTTTTCTTTTTTCTTTTTCTTCCTTTTTCTTCTTTTGTTTCCACAGCATGTAATTTGCATGACTAGACTTACAACTAAAAACCATTATTTGGAGGGAAATTGGCAAAATGGCTTGAAATTTTCAGGTTTTATTACAGCATGTAGAAACAATATTCAGCTTTTTTTTTAAAAAAAAAATCTTTATTTGTTCTGGATGCCACTGATTGAGAGAAAAGGAGAACAGCACATGTATGTAAACAGCTTCTGAGATTGAATGCATTGATTTCACACAGCAAAGTGGCAGCATTGCCCCTTTGAGCCAGGTTTGTTTATTGACATTCACTAACGTATTAATGGGAAGTCCTGCTGATAATGCCCTCAATTCAGGTTATGTTACATAGGAGTATCAGCAGTTGTGTTGACAGACTTCCACAAACCATTCTATCACAGTATTTAATGTCAGTATAAAGAAAACCAACATGAGATGCTACATATTTTAGTTTACATTTTTGGAAAAAAAAAAATGCAGTGTTAGCTGGTATCTGTGAGAAACACTCCCCGTCTGTGCTGCTACCTTAAAAACATAGGTCACATTAAAAGTTTTACATGTAATTTTTCTCTCTGCAAGTGGTTATTGCAACTTCAATACTGACAACTTTATTCTCTCACATATTTTAATAAGTGGAAGAGTCATATTTGTGAAAGATATTGAAGAATCACATTTATACAGCAGCAGTTTGCTGTATACTGAAAGATGTTGTAGTGAATTAATACAAAACTGAAACTCATAAGAATACAGTTTGAATTTTGGCTTGTAAACTATTTATAGATGCTAATCTATGTTGTCCATTTGCCATTTAACTGAGAGAATAACTAATTTTCATGTGGGTTTGTAAGCACTTGTTTTATGAATTTAGATAGTTACTGTACCTTAATGGAAACATATTGTATCTTTTTCTTCTTTTGAATACAGTAACTTGCTTCTTTATTTTCACTGTTATCAATTACTGAGAAGAAAATAATATCCTTTCTGTATAATTTCCTATATATGTAATCCTACATGTAGAAAGCTCCTTAAGGACACAAAAACTAAAATAGCAAACTAGACCTGTCATTAATGTGCTAGGTGGTTAGTCTGATAACTCACGTGACAATTTTAACTTACGTGTTTCTCACATGGTTTCAGCGAATGCTGTGTCAAGATTTTGAACTGATGCCAACCTGTATGTGATCTAGTTCACTATTCCATTGGGAACGTCTAATACAGGCTTGCAAAAGACTTTTAGAAGTCCAGGCCATAAGCTGCTAAACCACATTGTTTAGCTTTTGGCAATATGGTAGGAATTACATCATCAGTACTTCCGTTTAATACAGTAGGACTATTTGTATGAGCAGAGTGAGAAAAATTTAGCAAAATACTTTAAAATTTTTATGATGAGACAAAACACGTGTGCAGTATATTGCTAGAAAATTCAGCTCCAGATCAACACATGCATTGTTTCTTTCTAAGCAATGTTGAGCTTTGTAGGGGAGGCATGTAATGATCCTTTATAAATGGCAGGGTATAGAGGATAGTGGCTCGGAAAATAGAGTGTTTGGTGTCACACAAGAAATGATTGCATCAAATGGTTTAAATAGCACTCAGAAAAAAAAAAAAGGTTCTTTGTCCAGAAGAATTGTGTATTGGTTACAAATTGAAATCTGAACCTGTGTAGAGAAAATATAAAGGTTGATCCTTGAAATTCTTATTCATTTTTTGGTTTTGTGATTACAAATACCATGAAGACAGTAACAGGGAACTTTCCTATTGGTCTAGAAAGTAATCAAGCCTATATAGGTTTAGAACTTTCTTACTCTCTACAGAAGTACTTATTTTTTGTTCTGTTTCTCTCTGGGCTAGATCTGACTATCAGTTCAATATTTACAGAAATTGTTCATGGACTAGTTCTCTCACATGAAGCAAACAGTTTTGTATAACATCACCTTACTCAGTTTTTTAAGAATTACTAGAGTCGTAAAGCTCAAATGTTAAATTTTATGTACTGAAGCCTGTACAGTGTTTTTCTTGACATGGTCTTGGAGATATGCAGGATTCTGGGAAATAAAAGAAAAAAAGAAAAAGAAAAAAAAAGCGAAATGGACATAGTTTTGAAGTCCAGAGATTAAAGAAAGAGGGTATTTATTCTGTCAGCTGCACAGCAGCTCAGTGTGGGTTTTTTGAAAAATGCTTTTTCTGTTAAACATCCAAGGAATCTCAGATTGGCCAGGATTGGTTGCCTATCCATCTCCACAAGGATGGAAGGCAAATGATTAACACTGCTTCTTGTCTTGGATTCTAAAAATATTTTTAAGAATTAATTGTGAGAAAATACTAATGGTTTTGTCTCATCTGCAAATTCCCAGTGTTGTCAGAAAGGTCAATAACTTTCTCTCGAGTTCTTCAGAGTGTGCTACAGAAGCATTTTTAAAATGTAAGAAATTGTCTGGTCTTCCTTTTAGCAATCCCAATACTTAAATGATCTTGTGAGAAAATGGATGAAGTAACCTTTAGAAGAGTTTTTTGTTCCTAGGCTTTGAGATACTATTCTTCGGTTATACTAGACTATTTTTATTAGGTTATATTTATATTTTTCTTATCCTTTCCTGAAAGGACATCTCAGTGAGGCCGAAGTGGGTGATGATCTGGGTAGGAAAGAGCTGTCAAAAAAAACCCCCAACCTTGAAAATAAGGGGTAGAATTTGTAACAGTGTGCACATGCATGTGTCCTTGATCAGAAGAGGGTGTCTAAATGACTTTGACCTTCTTTGTTTAGTTCCTGTGTTTGACTGAGTGGAACTTGAAAAAAATCTTTTATTTACCTAGGACTATTTCCTTCTTAGTAAGAAACTTGAAATTGATTTTAACTTGACACGTTTCTTCTCTGAAGTAATATAAAATCTTTGTCTAATAAATGTATACAGAGGCTTTGTGGCCCATCAGGGTACCATGACATTCCAGTGTATTGATTCTGTGGTGTTAAAGGGTGACATATTTGGTGTTAACGGGCCATCAGAGCATTGGGATTTGAATTGTACACAGTAAGAAGCACTGACTTTCCTGTAACATGACAGGCTTTCTAAAGCAGTGGAAGTAACTGTAGTCTTACATAATTGTTCATGTGTAAAAGTCAAAGATTAATAAGATTTTTGTATAATCATGCAGAAATTAAATTTTAAAAAATCAGAAAATCTTAGGAAAATTTCAGGAAATAAAAAAGAATACTTACTGACCTTAACAACCAAAACCATTTGGCATTTTGTCATCTGTAAAAATTTTGGATGTCCAGAATTTAAAATTCACTCTTCAAAGGAACATTTTATACTTTTTTTTTTCTTTCTGTGAAGTGTAATCTGTATCCTAGGAAAAGATCTTAACTTTTGTCAGTGTAGTACATTTCAGCATAGAAGGTTTGTTTACATTTCATGTAATGTCTGTTCTCTTTACTTTATATTGTAGGCTAAAGGCCTGTAAGTGTAAAGCTATAGCAATTTTGTGTTACCTTGCAGGGCACCAAATGCTGACCAAAAGAGCATGTGGACTAGAGAGGGTTAAAAATGATCATCTTCTGCTTTACTGTCCTTCAGGTGAAGTGTTCTTTTTAGTTTTAATGGCCTGGAGTGGTTTCTTTTGAAATAGCATTTTGATTATTGTTTGATTGTACTGTGTTGATTACAATTATTGTGCAGAAAAAATCAGTTAAGTCAAAAAAAGTGAGCTAATTCCAGCCATCTTAGGAAACTAATCGTGGGAGTACCAGATTTATGGATTTAAAAGAGTCTATAGAACTCAACTTCCAGATTTTTGCATGTTCTTGCTGGTTTGTGTGCTTGAATACCAGTTGTCCTGCAAAGGAGTATAGAAAGCATTTTATGTTACATGTTTGCTCTGTTTTCTAACAACATAAGTATTTTGCTTAAGCAGATTTGGTAGGAAGTGACAGCTCTGAAAAATTGGACACAGTGGCTGCTGGAAGTATTTCAGTTGCAGGCAATCTAAATAGTGCAGAAGGGGGAAAATGAAATATCACCATATTTTAAAGATGACAGTTTTGTCAAAGATTCCTTTTCACTATTCAACTTAAAACTAATTGAGTAAATCAAATGTCTGCACTCCTCGAAGATGCACCACCTTTTTAGTTTCTTCTTTTTTTTCTTCCCTCCCCTCTCCTTAAAAGCATAAGGGGGAACACTGACTTAGTAAATGTAAAACACACTGTGAGGAGCATAAGTCTTGTGGTTTAACTGTTATCTCTAAACAGTTTTGAATCGTAACAGGCTTCCATGAAACATACTTACACAGTAAGAACTTAAGTAAAATCTAGTAAGATGAGACTGAAATGAAGTATTATATTCTTCAGGATTATGTTATTGCTCAGAAATTAGAATATTTTGTGTTCAAATCCATTTCAGTAACACAAATCATATTCTAGGAATAAAATCAGGAGACTATTTTGGTCAGATCAGGTTTTCTAAACATTTCGTAATACTTTGTTTTAAAATAAATAATGAGATAGCTGTGCCAGATTTTTGACATGACATCCATATCTTTAGTAGGGTGGTTATAGCTCCTTGCCACTTATTTATATGGTTGAAAACCTCTAATGTAATCCACAGATTTTTTTTAGAATATATTTTGTAACCATGTTTCATGCATGACTTCATGTCTTTGCTCCAAGACCTGGCCACTGTTACAAAGAATGCAGTTTTCTCCTGCCTGATATCAGCAGATATAAAAAGTAGTGAGGAAAATTGAAATAAGGCTTATTTCAATGACTTTTACTTTAACTCCTCTCAGTTTCATGGGTTCCTGCTACACTTCTGTGCATCAAGAATCAGGAAGGTGACCTGGCCTGTTGTTTCAATCTTCTTGAATCTTAACAAGTATCCTCAAAGACATTTTTTAAAAAGACAAACCTTAAAAGGAGGAGAGGGGGAAAAGTTTATTGAACATGGCTTTTCCTACTAGAGCAGATATAATTGCTCACAATAAAGTTCCTGTTCATACCAGTAATGGTGCAATATATATCCAGTGTATAGTTCTCTCCTGCTCCATTTTGATGTGGCACCAGACTTGGTGTTAGCATGTGTTCCCTTCACATTTAACACAGAAGAGAAATAATACACGGGAACACTTTACTGATATTTATAAAGTTCTGTTGGGAGTGGACCCCACCTTCCACAAAGAAAAAGCTGTTCCAGTCCAGTACCCACAGTCTGTGCCAATACCGACAAGCGAGACGCCAGTGTTCCTCTTGCTGGCTTTTTCCTCATGTTCCGCAATGGATCAGTCTTAGTAGTCTGCTCCAAAAAAGAGCTTAACTACTCTATTATACTAAAACCTGTCATAGATATTTTCCTTCCTCTTAGTCCCCTCTGCAATATCTTGAAATGAATTTGCATTATTTTAAATTTAGCAGGCCCAAGCAAAAAATCTACAGCCTTGGATTTCTCAAGTTCCTGCCTGATACACAGAGAGGGCTTAAATATTTTCCTTCCTGCAAAGCAGAGGTATTTTTCATGGGCCTGAACTATGTATTTGTTTGTTTCTAGGAAAGCCAGAAGTTGGAGAGTAACCACTCTTTTTTTTTTCTCCCTGATACACAACATGAAAGCTTTAAGAAGGACTCCAAAGGTCTCTCACTTTTTTGAAGAAGCTAAACCATCTGACAGCTTTGAAAATAATGAACAAACCTGTAACTGAAAAACTTTTAACTGTCAAAGTAGCTTCTTCTAACTCTGCTGAGTAGTTACACAATTCTTCCAAATATTTTGTGAACAGGCATCTTTAAGTAGCGTTCTGCTGCTGTACTTCTCACAGGGAAAGAAGAATAAATTGTCACTTCCTAAGTGGAAATATTGAGTCCTGGAATAACTGCACAATGACTGAGTGGTTTCTGTGTATTTCTAGCAAGTTTCTGTTTAGTTTACAGAGCCAGTATTTCCATATCATTTGCAGATAGAAGAATGGGGGAAAAAAATGATAGTTGGGCTTTTCTTTTTTTCTTGCAACCCATGCTGGCTGTTTTCCAGCATTTCAGTACACCAGTGCGTGATAGCTAACTACAGAAAGATGTCTTTCAAAGTAATTTAGGAATTTCTCCACAAAGTTTTGTGTTTGTGGGCATCCTGATTAGAGGAGGAAGACTCAAATTAGAAGAAATAACTACTGAAAAGGTATCAGGAAAAAGGTTATGCAAATTTTAAGATGAAATCAGCTCAGTACTCTTGCTATTTGAAGAAAAAGAGAGAAGCCTTTCATTTGTAAAATGTTATACTGTGATGCAGAAAACCAATTATAATATACATGAAGTATGCACCTGTTACTAATTTCTGAGGCATCCTTCTATTTGAAATAAATATCTAGAATTGTCATCTATCAGCCTTGGCTGCTGTACTCTGCTTGCCAGCCAGGCTAATCATATTTTCATTGGTGTGCATGTGTCTCCAGAACATATTCAGAAAAAAATGTTTTTTTATCCCCCCCCCACCCCCCGCCCCAAAGATACAGGGTAGCAGTTCTAACCTATCTTACTAATGAGTACTACAACTGGTAATATGCTGAGTAGGGGCAGCTGTGTAGAAATAAACTGGACTATGCTTTTGTAATTTACCTTGAGAGAGAAAGTCTTCAAAGTATGTACACACTGCATATTGGATGTAATTTAATATGAAAAAAGTGGAGACACACTTAAGACTCATTTTGGGTCCTAAAATAAGCATTTTGCTATTTCACTGGAAAAAAGTGCTTTTTTTTTTGATCAAAAAGGAGAAAAAAAACCCCAACCCAAAACCATAAACCAAAACAGCAGATAGTGTTAATTCCTTATTCCCATGTACCAATTCTGTACATAAATTAATTTGTGGTGAGGAATTCATGAGCAAAAGGATTCGTGGTCACCTAATATCTGTAAGCATCTAAAATATGCTATGTTTGGATCACCAGAGTGCAACCTAATGTGAGGTAATTTAACTGATCTCACAAATATTTGAATGCAACATTCATTGCATTCTACTGTTCAGCTACTTTCAGGTGTGTACTGTTAGTACAATAGTCTGATTTGGACACATGACATAATTTGACATATATAACTACTGTCAAATCTAGCTTAATTTCAGTCATTTTAGGTTTAATGTAAAAGGTTGTCCAAAAAAGTAAAGGTCATTTCATTAACTGCTCATTTTTTCTTCCTTTTTTTTCTTCTGTATTCTACATCATATATTAAAGATAAAAACAACTTTCTCTGTTTCCATTAACAAAAAGTGAATAGAAAAGAAAAAGCAATTATTTGCAGAATGTAAAATCCTTATGATAATTTGACAGACTAATTAAACCAATATACCACGCTATGCTTGTAAGACAGACTATGAAATAAGCTTGTATTTGTTGGGAAACACCATACTGCTCATTGATAAAGGACTTCAAAAGTTGCAACTTATTTAGAAACATGGAATTTATGTTTCCTTTGAAAGGGAAGACATACATAAAAAAACCCCTCTTGTTTTGAACTTAATTTTAAGAAAAAGTGAAGTCAACAATACAAACAGATTTACTTTGTCAGTATAATAATTTCCATAGTATTTTGCATACATATAACATAGTATCTAAGGATCACTGTATTCTTTATAAACTTAGCTCATCATTATAATGCTTCTATAATGTAACTTCAGTATTTAGATGAATGCATGGAGTAACTGAGAATTTACAAATCTTACAAACCTTTTGACTACAACTTGGAGGTACACTAAAGAGGGATTCACGAAACCTCATTTCAGTTTCTGTCTACTGAACAACACTCATCTTTAAATAATGTTGTTTTACGAATCTGTATTTTACATCCATGCTTTCTGTGATCTGTTCAAATAGTGGATTCAACTTATGCCCATCTAAAAGATACAGCCTGTCCTTACTCTTATGTTTCTTTTCAAATTAGCAATAGACAGGTAGCAGTGTTTACCTTTCTCTTCTGACATATTTTCTTAGTGGTCTTGCTTAATTTTTTTTTTTCTTTTTTTACTTCAACATCCCTATAAGGTGGGGTGTTGCCATGATCAGTGAGTTTTCTAGGAGCGATACCTAATTGTACTTTGAAATTTAATATAAAGGCTGGTAGGTCTGTCCTAGGCATTTCCTGCCTAAGGATCCTGTCTAAAGCAGTTAAAGCCAGCTCCCCCTTGCATATTTTCCTCTCACTTCTTTCCATAACTTTTTCTTTTAGTTTTGGCTTCTCTGTGAGACTCTACCTTTGGAGCCCTACTGTGCCTTTGGCATAATCCTCTTTGCTGCCTGACATCTGGAGTTTTATCCACCCAGGAACAGGTCTCCTGCTGCTCTGACAGAGTCCCTGCTCCATGCAGCATTATTGCATTTATTCTCCTCTCTAGTCAATCTCTTGCTTGTCCCCCCTGAAGCAAGGGCAGGTGTGGGGTGGGGGGCAAGAGAAGCCCCTAAAAGCCTGTTACACCCCAGGGATAGTAGGAGGGTCTATACTGAACAGGGATTACTGGCCCAGTCTCCAAAGGGCTGAAGTGTAAAGCATTCCTGTGAAGTGTGTTGTGCCCATGAGACGAAAAGTAATACTTCACATTGCAAAGTAAGCAATAAATGTATCAGCTTACTATTCCTGCCACATCATAGCAGTCTGTTTTAAATATATCTGTAAAGCATTTAATTCCATGAATAATACTTCTGTCTCTCAAAAACATTTCTCTAGAAGTCCTCTTTGGCCTTGTATGTGCAAATGAAGACCTTAGTAAGCAACAAATTTAACTGACAGATACCATTCCATGCAGATTATAAATTAAACAATGATTAAAAAGTCCCCTTTAAAATAAAAGTTATTAATGCCTTTAAAAAATAAAATCGCATTTAAAAAAAATGCGTATTTGTCATTCACCTCAGTTTTTGTATACATTAGGCACTGAAGTCTTGCAAATCTCTATCTTCTTTCTGTCTTGGTGAGTACTGTGTGATGGCTAGAGAAATTATAAACAAGTTTAATACTGTGTCTGAAGTGACAAAGGATCACTAGCAGAGAACACGGACATTTTGCCTTTACGCAAATTAATTCTGGGACTTGGAAAAGTACATTCCCTGTTCAATCTATATGGTCTATTCTCTTCAGCATTGCCCTTCATTAGTAGATGTAGGTGATGATTGTAGTGCCACTGACAGGGAGGAGGAAGGTGGGGAAGGTGACATGGAAATACTTTTCATACACGACTCTAAGGTACAATATCTCAAATACCTTCTCAGAGGCTCAGATGCATAGATGTTAATTCTGTGTACAAGCATGAGAGGGATTTTTGTTTTTTAATGGAATAAATCACATGATCAGGAAAATTACAAGGAATGAGAAAAGGGAGGAGAAGGAAGTCAGATAATCGAAGAGAGGTACGTTATAGGGGTGTGGTCAGTATAGGGATGAAGGGCTGACAAATGTCAGCTGAGAGACATAGGGATGATTGAAAGAAAGCTTTATTAAGCTGTATCAATGAAACAAGAGCAAGAGAGAAGCGAGACAATTATTACACGTAGAGGTGAAAGATAGCATAGCTGTCATTCAGAAATGAAATTAAAGCTTTGTCTTAGTTTTAAACAAAGGTGATAACGTACATGGGAGGCAAAAGCTGGAAGTGTGTGAGATAAAAGGCAAACTTGGAGTCTGATGTATGTAAGTCAAGGAGGAACAGATAAGCTTCATCACAGAATTCTGAATGATATAGAACAAAGCATCCCAACTCTCTTGTAAATAAATATGTTAGGGCAAAAATGGTGCTGTTTTGTTGGAGAATAGCAAATACAGTATTTATATCTAAGTAGTGGGGAAGATGGAAAAGAAGGGACAAAGGTCTAAAAGCGTGACTTCATTTTTTATCAAACAGTAGAGCAGAATTTATATGAAAAAACTGAGTTGCTGACATAAAGGAATAAGGAAGATGGGATCAAATGGAAATTGAAAATGGCTTTACTGAAAGGGGTTCATACAAACCAATCTGATACCTTCCTTTGAAAAGATAACCAATTTCCTAGATAAAGAAAATTTAGTAATCTCTCTTTGGACTTCAGCAAGCAGTTGATACTGTGCCACCTGGGAAATTACTTGTGCACCTGAGGAAGATGGGGATTACTACAGGAATTACAAAATATATAAGTAATTCACTAAAATGAGATGACAATTGGTGTTGCAAAGGTAAGCATTATAAATAGAGGGAAAGTTACTCACTCAAGTCAAGTGTCAGTCTTAAGACTGATTTTGCTTTATATTTTGACCATCATGCACAGAGTGCAAATGTAACAATGAAACTTGATTATGAAACAAATATGATAAACATCATTAGTTTGGGTGAGGATTAGACTGTACTAGATGAAGGACTAGAAAACTTTTTAGACTGTAGCAATCAAAACAACTCAACATAGAATAGCAAGAACAAGACAAATTGTAAATTTGGTTAGGAAATCATGAGATGGAAGCAGTAGAAAAAGAGAAGAGTTCAATGAATTAGGCAGAGTTATTATGAGCATCAGTGTGACAGGCAAATTTGTTTCTGCAACATAAGGCTGCATGAAGTTGTGTGCTGCTTTGAGAGAAACGGACATATTTATGTCCTTCGAGGAGTCATTCATGAGACTTCATCTGAAAAATTGTTATATTATTCTGGTCAACCATTTTCAGGAAGAATTAAGCTTACACTTAGAGATTCAGAAAGAGCTGTTTAATAACCATGGAATATAGAGTTAGCTGTGCAAGAGATGACTAAAAGGGCTTTGCTTATTCAGACTTAAGGCTCTGAGAGACATGCTGTGGCAGGCTAGAACTGGATGGCAGAAGCTGTTACTATCCTCAAGGCATGAATACTTGAACCTCCTTTGAATGACTTTGTGAACCACTGCCTGGTATATTAGGGTAAACCAAAACTGGAATTCTTTTACTTTAATACACCCAGCTGAAGACTGCAATAGTACATGAGCTCATTCATAGGCATATCATATAATCCTGCCCTGAAGGCTTTAATGCCCATCAGAAGGGTGGAGCAGATGGATGAGGGTGGTAACTATTCCTGCCATCTGGTTTTAAGCCACTGCTACATCTACCTTAGAGCCTGAAGAAAGTAAGTGGTGAGAGGAGATTTGTTTCATTTTCATAAATATATTGGGAATAAATACCAGCAAAAAATATTAAAGAACAATATTGATGTAATAGCAATTAATATACCACTATATGCTTAGTCTAGAAATAAAAAAAAAAAATATTTCAACTCTCTGGAGGTATGAGGTGATGTAAAAATATCTTACTAGTTTTGAATTGGAATTTCATCAATTTAGAAAAAAGAAATATATAATATTTTCCTTCCAGTACGTTCTTGTACTCCTAAGAAGGGGAAAAAAGAAAAGAAACAACAAAAACAAAACGTGGGCCAGGCTTTTCATGCCTTGGTTTTTTAACATGGATTAAACTATTAGCAGCATTATCTACACCAAGATCAAGCTATGCTCTGTAAGCTGTTTAAAGAGCAGCACAAACCTCTCAGTGTGAAGTTTGCAGCATCAGAGGCATCTAAGGATATCAGTACTTGCTGTTCTGTTTTTCTGTAAGCCTTTTTTTCTTGATGTGGCAGTATTACTCAGTTTTCAAGGAAGTCCAGAGTGTTGCTGGCTTAAGTTTGTAATAAATAACTTAGGTAACATTCTTATTATGACAGTGCTTCTTAATGCATTAGTTCAGTAGGGTAAGGTGACAGAATTTTAATAAATGTATTACAGAAGTAATATGCAAACCATATAGAAGATCACATTACTGAGACGTTTTAGGTCGATTCATCCTGTTATTCCACTCTGTGCCTTCAAAACACTATTGGCAAGTTATATTTATGAACACTGTCTACCTGAAATAAGTCAATGCACATGTATTGAAAATTGAACAATAATATCTTTATACTGGAATTGTAATGAAGAGGGTTCTGTGCTTCAGGAATTGCAAGGCATTGTAAAGAGCATTAAATATGCAACATTTTTATTATTACAGTGCTTGTGTGAGAGTGGATGAGAGAGTTAGATGGGATATTTTATATTTTAGTTTTTATTCCTACCTACTACTAGTAGAAGGTATATGTTTATGATTAATTTACAACATTTGGGGTTTTTTTTAGAAAGAACTGATTGCCAGACAGTTAATTATATGTAATTTTTTGAATTCTAAGGTATAAATGCTTTAGTTTGTTGGGATGAATGAATTAATTTCAGGGTAATGGCATGGACACAGTCTTTCCATCTCTAACCGCTATCTTTGTGAGCCAGCAGTCCTCTGGTGCTTAACATGAAGAGTGGTCAATATGTCACCATATTACTGCAAAGGGTGACTCTGAAGAGGCATAATCCTAATACCCTAACAGTAGGAAGTGGTGGGATTCCCCAGATGCCTACATGTCCAAAATTCATTCACAGGCATAGTGTGAGCACAAAATCAATACACCAGAGAGTTTGTAAAGATGATGAATGATACATGTTTATTCTATCAATTTTATGTTTGTAATGATGGGTTAAAAATGATAATGTGTTTATTTTTCTGTTTTTGGTATGAAGTAGAAGGCTTAGTTTTGTTGGACTTGATTTACCTGTTACCTAACATGCGGGAGTCAGCAGTAGCCACAATGGAGTTGCAAAACCAGACGCAGCTGATGCAAAGTTGTTAGGAATACGGCAAATTGAATTTAAGTAAGGGTAAATGAGAATACAGTCAAGTTAAACTGTGTACTAAATCTACGTGTGTTACCCTTTTAAGTTGATTGCTTTGACTTTTTTTTTTTTTAAACTTTCATCATCAGGATTATTAATAGGTTTTCTGCTATTAAATTGGAACATATCTATTACAGAAATTCTAATGACTGAAACCTATGCATCTCTTTGTGATCATATGTAGCAGTCTTCATTTCTTATTCAGACAAACTTCTAATCAGTTTCAATTTGCCTATTTTTTTTACCCTATATATGGCCTTTAATGATTCACAAATATTGTACAAATGGTACAACATGAAGATATTGAATATTTTATTTACTGATTTTTTTGTTTGTTTAAGAATATGTTAATTATTATTCCTTAGTCAACATGTATATTCTAAGGAAATATATTCAATACACTTCCTATAGTTCCCCATATCCTATTTTGGTTTCTGTCACAAACTGAAAATGGAGTTGTGTGTGTAAAAGAAGTTTAAAAATAGGTTAGAAGCATCTTGTGAAATGTAACAGGAAATCTATGGAGATATATTTTTATCTGGCATTTACTGTAGTGGGCAAAAATGAGCATGTTGTGCCTCTCAGTTCCATTTAAGACACGTTGAATGCTACAGAAACTTGTAATGTCTCAAACTTTTAGTAATCCACACATGTCAATGAGATCAATATATAATATATACTGCAATCATAACATATTTACAGACACAGATTTAGTGGTAAAAATAAAGTGACGTGAATGGCAAAAATCAACAATAAAAAGGTTCTTGCAGAAGTTAATCATTCTGAGTTTGTAGCAATATATTGTGGCTGTGATCATCTATACTCTGTCAAAGTGTGGCTTATCACTTATTTAATGAAAAATAATTATATATAATAGCAAATATATATCACTAATACTAAAAGTTCACTTCCCAATGTCAATGAATATGTAAATTAAGGAAAAAGAAGAAACAGATATAAATACCCATGAATAAATTTGGGGTTGTTATTACAATAATTTTTATATACTGCAGCATTGAAATTCTGGAACAGATTTCCCACTGAAATATTCATGCAAGAAAATTGTAACCTACCAAAGGAAATATGTGAGATTATACCTATGATAAACAGAAAGTGGACTCAGTATTGAATTAGAAACTTCCAGGCCTGTATTTCAATATTATGGACTGGCTTAGTGGAGAACTGCAAGCATCTTGATCATGAAAGCTGAGGTAGTGACTCTCAATTCTTCATTTAACTCTTTGGTGTATGTGCATTTTCATGCTGGGAAATGGGAGGAGGAACAAGACAGTAATAACAGTTTCCTGGAGATTAGCAAGATTCTTCAACTGCCGTAGAAAAATGAGGAGAACAGCAGCTCATTTCACAGAAATTTAGAGAAGGAGAAAAGATGATTTTCTAATTTTTCCCATCAATCATTACGTATGGATGCATCTGCATTAATGATACAGAGTACAGGAAGGGTTTCTCTGGGTGTGAATTTGACTTGAGTCTGTATTTGGAGTCCTGCTGTACATATTTTAGCACACCACTGATCCTTTTGAAGCATTGTCTTCCTTCCAGCATTGTCTTCAGGGTGGCATGTGGTGCATAGCACTTACACTGCAGATGCAAAGTCCTCTGTCAGTTTGCTCTCTATGCCTGCATAGTGTATGCCTAAGATTGGCAAGTGGTACAAACTTTGTTGCTTGTTAAGATGCAATGTAGAGAGGCACAACAAATTGCACTGTCATCCTTCCCTTTTTATACTGTGTCAGCAGGTAATATAGACACACACTGAGACAGCCATGATTATTTGAATTTGTGAGGATATAATATATTGCATTTTTGATAAAAAGATTCAACACTGTCTAGTATGTGTCACATAATTGGGTTTGCTTGTTTTAGCTTTTCTCTTGCATTGATTTATGATTTGATTTGTTAACTGAAAAAATAGAATGAGTATCTGTCATAGAAGAGAGCTCTAATTATAGAAAAGATCTGTTACATTTATGAACCTTTTTGACCTCAGAAATATCTTATGAAAGCACTGAATGCTGACAATTGTGTTTGTACCTTGGAGAAAGATATTTACATGTTAGCAGATCTCTGTTGATTGCATACTGGACAGGTCTACTATTCCAGTGAATGCATTCTCCTTAAAGTTAGTGAAATTTATTTTTTATACGAATTTGAGTAACTGTTGAAGTTAGCAGCTTTGAGGTACTCAATGTACTTAAATGACAGGTAGAGATCGAGATCGATCAAGACAGATAGATAGATACATAGATGCATTACCTCTATTTCTATAAAACTTTTTTGGCCAGTTTAGCATTTTTGCCATTTAATCAAGCTAAGACAGTGGAAACTGAACAAAGAGATTTGCTCATAATTGGATTGATGATGATGAAGAATTTTACTGAGGCATAAATATATTTCTTCTGCAACCAAAGCAGAATGTTTTGCTTGCTTGTCCCAGATGGCTTCCTATAAGAAGATCATATTTAGATTGAGGAACAGACGTTACTTATTTGAGGACATTTGGGAGTCTTTTATGGATTATGTTCATAGAGCAAAAGCTGCTTTGTAGAGATGCTTGACATTGCTATCCTATGCTTGTGTAATTTGCTTTTAACATTGCGTATGTGTGATAGATTAGAAGAAGTGATTCATTAAAATGTTGGAAAATAAGGACTTAGTAGTGAGTGATGTAAAATAAATATAAATTATTAATAATACAAAAATACTGGAAAAACTGAAAGGACACTGGTGAATGCCAACCAAACATATTATGTAACCAACACATAATGGGTTAATGTTTTTTTTGTGTAGATGACCCGTTTCTGAGTGATATTTTAAGAGCTGTTTTTGAAGAATATATTGGACAGAAACCTTCACTGTTTATCAGTAGATGTGCATGTCTCTTTAGTGTCTCATTTCCTTCATAAATGTATTGATCAAAGTGATTCAAAGGAAGCACTTTTTCCACTAATTCTCCATTTTGTTTATGTCCACCTTGTAGCATAATAGTTGATACCTGGCATTTTGAATAACTTAGATGTTCACAGAATTGTCATTGTATATTTTATGTTGCCCTCCAAATCTGGCTCGCTCACTCCCTTTTTTTTTTGGTGGGGGGATGAGGTGGATGAGGGGGAAGAATAGTTGCCTGTTCATTTTCTTATAAAATTCCTATTCTTTGCTTCTTTCAACTATCTGATATTATTAGCTACTTACTGCACTATTTATCCCTTCACTTCATGGAGAAAAGTTATACTTGTCACTGATACCTGAAACATTTATATTATTTTCCACTCTCTCTGCAGTAACTATAGGTAAAAAAGGAAGAACATATAAATCACTACAATTTCTTTATGATTTAAAACCATCCTGTTCCTGCACATAGTTCACTAATTCCTCCTTTTTCTTAAACAAAATGTACCACTATTCTAACTGTTTTCACTGCCAAGTAGTTATTTTGTGGAGTGTGTTTGGACCTAAGGGAGAGAAGAGGAATCTTTTTGCTCACTTATAAGATCCGTGATACAGGATTAGGTTAGCCAAACCCTACTCACATCCCGGTAAGCAGACATTTATTTTTGTATTTTTTGTAGGTGGATACAGTGCAGACTACGCAGCACCCTGGCCACATTGAGGAATCATGTAAAATGAATGTATGTGCTCGTAAGTGAATTAATTATGAAATGAAACTCCAACTCTAAGGGATGTTGGATCACAAAACACATGAAAACTCTTTACTCTCATGTTAAGAAATTGATTCCCAGGGGGCAGGGTTACTGCAGAACTAAGGACCTTGAAAGCAAAGCTATTAAAAAAAAACAAAAAACCAAACCAAACCCATGGTAAATAGTTTTAAAAAACCCTGAAAACAAGAGATTCAGATTACATTTTGGATGCATTTGGAGAGATATTAAACAGAGTCAAGAATCCAAACCAGAAAAACAAATGGTATGTGAGAAAGGTTTGGTAAGCAGAAATGATCTTAAGTGGAAGAACAGGATCAAATACCATCTAATTTAGGAGTATGAATAGGATGAAAAAAATCACCGTTTTCTGCTTTATTCCATCTTTGAAAGGACTGAAATTTGATTAGATGATTGCTTCAATTAGTAACTGGGAGATGAGTGTGAATAAGATTGAATTTTCAGTATTTGAATCAAGGAAGTATTTGTGGCTTGCTGAACTAAAATGAACAACCCTGATGATGTGCTAGAGAAACAAAGAAAAAAATTTATACCTCAGGACAGAATTTCTGGAAATCCAGATATAGTCTCAGTATTTGAAAATCTCTGTACTACCTGGGGACATGAGATGGAGTGGGGGAGAGGAATTAGGGGAAGCCATCTTGGGTCCTTCAGATTTTGCTGAGAAAAATGTCTCTACAAGGCAATTGAGGTAGATACAGAGAAGAAATCAAAACATGCTAAATGACTCTACCAGCGAATAGGGAAATCAACAGTCACTTATATGTATACACATACAGTTTGGTTGTTAAACACGAGTTAATTCACTTGGCTAGAGCACTGTAGACTAGAATAATTGTCCCAAGGATTGTAGAATTGCCAATATCAAAACCACAGGTAGGAAAAACCTTTGACTCTGCAGTCACTATTAAGCTATATACATCATATAAAGACAAAGACTATAGTGCCAACTCCAATTTTATATATACATATATCAATTTTTATATTTATTTTATATATATATTAGGATATTACACTATATAGTATATCAGCTTATGATTTAAAGAAAGGAAAGGCTGAATATTTTCTCCTAAATAATTTATTGATTCATATCCTTCATCTTCATCATAAAGAATAACAAAAGGGGATATTTTAAGTATTAATAATTTTTCAACAAGATCTTTTTCTTATGAATAAAGCATAACTTCAGCCCATTCAAGATTCTGATGTAGAGTTGGTATAACTGTGCGAGGAAACTCTATTATGAACAACAATGCTGAAAAACACTTTTTCTCTCCTGATTGTTATGCATTTATGTCTGAATTAGCTCACCCTTTGTGTTTATGCCTTCGAAACTGGTAGTCTGCCACTTTTTTCCACTTGTAGTAATTAGTTCCAAGTGGAGGAATTTATGATACAGTAGGGGCTTCGACCTCTTTATTGTACTGAGATATATTATCAAACTTCAAAGTCTGTATACTGCTGCTATATTGATTTTGTTCTCTGTGAACAAAATCAATGAGCAAAATTAAAATAAAAAAATCAATCCTTTCATTTTTTAATTGATTCAGGTTTTCTACATGTACTTTGTTTATTTAACCTTGATTGCTAGTCTGGAACTCATTGAAAGGAGAACACATTGAGACCTTTAGTAATTCTGCATAAAAAAACCCCTATTGAAATTAATAAAATACAGAGAGAAAGGAAATTAAAGTTAAGACATACAGGAATGAGAAGGAAAAAGGTGCAAAATAGATCAAGAAAAGCTTTGTCCTCAATTGGGATGCATTGTTTAGGAATATCAAAGAACCTATAAAAATTAGTACCAACAGCTTTGTCAGAAAAATCAGCATACAGATTGTTTCTTTTGCATTTTCTAGACCTTCCCTTTAATTCAATAGATGGTTAGAAATGGCATATGAAATACCTGCAATCCATTGACCATATTTCATGAGTTCAGAGCAGTTGCAAAGCTTATGTAAAGATGAGAAAAAATATTTAACATGTAACATTTTGCAGAAATAAATGCCTTGAGTATGTGAATATATTTGTGAAATTTTCAGCCTTTTTCTGAATATAGACATTATCTTAGTAAGAAAAAAAAAGTTTAACCTGGAAAGTGTAAAAAGAAATGTTAAGGACCTCTGGTCAGATTCTTATTTCAGATACAGCAACTCTATACTTCAATAAAATTATTCTGCAACTGGGAATGAAATCAAAATTGTGTCTTCTGTGTTCATTGTAATTTCATTCTTCGCTATTTAATTTTCTGGTCAGAAGCAATTACCAAGACAGGATCCTTGAAAAATATTGTGCAACTACTGTAATTTTCAGATTTCGCAGAGTTTAGCAGCCAAGCGATTTGTATGGAATAAAAGCACTTTTATATTGCCTCCTGCTACAACACCCATGGGGAAAGGTCAGCAAAACAGTGGGAGACCAAATGAAGGATTTTTTCTTGTGTGACATCAACTTGCAAGACACTGGGAGTTCCAGAATTACAAGTGGTGATACAGCTTCTTTCAACTGTTTCTTTCCTCCTTGCCTCCTATGGCTTCTTCATTGTTGGGCAATGTCTTTTTTTCTGTCAGAATGAGGGAGTTAAAGCCTGTTTGTGACAAGTGACATTCTACTTTGTTTGCCATTGTCCCACATGGATGAGAAAAAAAAGTATATCCATATGCCTCTCATTTTCCTACCTTTTATGAGCTTAAGTTACAGCCTTTAAAGCCAAGTCTGACTTGCCTTACTGATATGAACAGGACAAATAAAACCAGTGAGACTGCTTGTATAAGTAAGAGAACTCTTCTTTTCATATCACTTTATTTTCATGTCTGTTTTATACAAGACTACTAAAGAACAAGATATGTCAGTAACGAATTGTCAGGGAAGTTGTGATATGCAATTCCTTTAGCTAGTTAAAACACAAGTTAGATAAATTATTAGTAGGAATAATACAGGAAGTGGCAACCAGTGGGAAATGGAGCTGTGTGGCACAAGATCTCCTTTCTCTTCTTAATGGTTGTACTTCTGGGAACTGTGTACTGTCACAGTTTGTAGAGGCACTCTCACTGATACCAATCATAAATTTAAATATAGAAGAAGTAGATATGGTTTTCTCAGTAGTACTCAACTTGCTAACCTTTCCATCAAACCTAAACTAAAGGATTAAACTAAGCAAACTTCTGCCATCTAGACTACATTTCAGTCTCAGGGTGAACAATATAATTTAATTTAAATAAATTGTTTTTGTAAAGGTTCATTAAACAGTTTAAAATCTTCACTCGAGATTTCTCAGGGTTATTAAAAACCTTCCTGCAAGCTTAATTTAGGCCCATAAGCACAGACACTTGGATTTACCTACTTACCATTTAAAAAGTCTGGGGTGATAATCCATACTTTAACCCCTTACTCATTTTACTGTTTGAGAGGCATTAAGTTGACTGAATTTTGCTGAGCTAGTAAAAGATAGCTTTGTACTCTCAAATGCAGTGGCTACATTTAAATTTCCAATGTCTACTTGTTATGCATACTTACAAACTCAAGATTATCTCCCTCTGCTTTGGGGAAAAAAATAACTTACTGTGCTTGCAGATATTATATTTGACTTTTGACATTACATTTAGGGAAAACTATAATTATGTGAAATTCTGTTCTAGCTTCTATACTGTTCTCAATATTTTATAAGAATCTACATTAAAAATGTCATGTGATGAATGTCTTAACCCTTTCTAACACCATGAACATGCCTACACAGTTTCACTATTTAAAATTAAGCTATTTGTTTTAGTTAGAATGTGTCTGAAAATATCAAGAAACCACAATCAAATTACTATTCTTCATCATACCCTGGTAGATTACTCTTTCAGCAGTGAGTTCTCCTTTGATCTGTAGTTCCTAGAAATGGCATCAGAGCTATCTATTACAGGAAACCAGTTTGTTGCCCTTTCTAAGGGAGTTATGATGCTAATGGGAAAAAAAAAGTTCATTATGTCCCCTGACAGTTGCAACAGCCCTCAGTAGTCTTCAGTGGTGGAATTCAAGGAAGGCATTAACGTTTTCAAATCTAGTTTAAAATTAATCTTCCTCCAAATCATATTACTTTTCACATTTAAACAGCCTCCGTTTAGCCCCATAACACCATTTTGAATAGCAAGTGCCAACCAAGCCAGTTTCCAAAAGATTTCTATTATTTATTATTTACACATACTAATATTGTATTTATATATTATCTTTGAGAAATATGACAGAGAAAAATGCTCTGAAGGATTTCAGTAAACCTAATTATGCTCTGTAGCCTATCTTATCAGGCTTAATTATCTGTTTATGTTATATTTTGCAGAGTTCCTATTCAGGGAAGTAGCAGGACTTTAAATCGGCTTTTGACACAAAATGACCTTTCTTTAAACTGTGAAACTGTTCACAGACAATTGTTTCTGGGAATTCTGAACTTCTTGAATACTGTTCAGAGCAATTTTATTTTAGCAAATATGAGCAAAAGAGTGGTATATAGACTAAATAACTCAGAAGACTGTGTGGGCACAGTTCTACATCATAAATGCCCATCTGCTTTTCTTTTTTCCTGCTAGAAGAATGATGATTTACCTCTGTTATCCATCCCTGTATTGTGAGAATGGTAGAAGTATATGCGGAGTAAAGATAACTGTAGCCTGACTTGCCCCAGTCTCAGCTTCCACCTCTAAGAAGGGAGTTAGCATGTAACCAGTTACATACATGTGGTTTTAACAGGGGGGTTATGGTTATTGTTAAGCTTGGTTTCTCATCTAAGCTAGCTGTATAGTTTCACAATTGAGAGATTTTATGGTGAGAGGTAGGCATCTCTGTGCACCCATTCATGTCAGCCTGAGTTGGTTTTCTAATATTTAGGATGAAACCCTTTCTGGTGTCTCTCTCCCTGAGACTACAGAGAGACTTGATCTCAGAGGAACTTTAAATGTGTTCAAGCTCAAAACTTTTCTGCATTTAAGTTTAATGTCAGTTAACATGGAACATGTTTAAGTAGAAATGTCTCATCTCACTTGATTTGGTTTAGCAAACTATAGAAGATAGATAGTTCACGTATTTGACTTTACTAACCTCACAATGCCATTTCTACAGAGGGGCAGAAAGCTAGGCTTGTATTAGCTGTTGCAGGGCTAGAAACCAGGAGATTCAGTCTTCATTCCTAGGTCTGCCACTAGTACCCATCTCTTTGGGGCTACACCTATGAAAACAGAGAATACATTTTCATTATCTCAATCAGAGAAAATTGTTTGATTGATTTTGTTTTGTGAACTGTTTATAAGGTATGGTGATGAGATCCATAGAAATGTCTGTAAAGAGTAGTATGATATTGTAGAAATACTTTAATGTCCTCTGTTTCACTGAAGTTGGGAGAACTGGTTTTCAGAGCAAATCCTTTTCTGCTTAACATCTGTAAACTGCCTCCTGGCCAAATTGTTTGAAACAGATATTAATTTTCATCATGTATATGCAACAGTTCTGTATATATACTTAGTGCACTTTTGTCAAAGAATGCTTTAAATTTAACCATGCCACATTTAAGAAAAAGAAGTATTTTATAGGTTACCTTTTTTCCTAAAATATCATATTAGGGAAGCAAATGAAACTTTTCATTTTATGTTGGTTTCAAATATAGGTAACATATTTGCTTTTATTCGAGTATTTCATGAATATGAAGTGTGAAAGTATTGATGTTGTTAATGGGTAAAGACTTCCAACAAATTGGACCAAAGACATAGTATGGAAGTAACTAATTCAATAGTATTGTGAAACCATTGATTATATACTCAGTGCTGGCAGTGATACAGCTATACGTAAGCTTTATCCTGAGAAGCCTGCATTATAAAGAAGAAACTAGACAAGCTGTGGGAGACTCAGTGTTTTTCTTGTTAGCCTTCATCCTACTTCCATCGCTCATTTTGAAATGCTCCCCGTGGAGGGCATTAGCAAGTTGTGAATTAAAGCCGCGGGGAGTCTGAAAGAAGCAGCTATAGGCAGCATTGTGGAATAAAAAGGGTAGATTTCCTGGTGCAATTAGTCAGGTGTTTCCTATGCATGGTGAAGAGTTTGTAGTGTAGAGAGGATAGTGAAAGGAGAATGCAAATAGTACAGTTACATATGTCTGTAAAATTCATGTCATGTCGTGACGTCATGCCATGCTCACCTTGTGTTTCAGATGCTTAAAAGTATGAGAAGTTGGTCTGAGCATCTTGCAGTGATAAAGAGTTGATAACTACTTGCTGCCTGTAGAGTTCAGTTTGATGTCTTTCAGAGATGATCTGTTTGAATATTTTTATGAATCTGACCATAGCTCTTGAGCAAAGCTTGTGCCTGTATTACATATAGACATCAGAGCATTCCCAAAGAACTTGGAGTGTATGCAGGGAGCCCAAACCAATAAACTCACTTGGAGCAGTCTCTAGTTTTCCTTTATTTTTCTAATGTTGATGGTGTCAATTTCTGGCATTAATATTGAAATAATGAAAT
The DNA here is from genome assembly GCF_964188355.1 of Buteo buteo. NCBI lineage: Eukaryota > Metazoa > Chordata > Aves > Accipitriformes > Accipitridae > Buteo > Buteo buteo. The sequence continues at coordinate 22,660,975 of NC_134171.1, forward strand.
GGTAAAAACATAAGTACGATACTAATAAATTATATTTTAAATTTTAATCTCCTGTTTAAAAAGTAAATTTAGTTTCTAAATATAGCATTAGATTTTAAATACAACACAGTTTCATTTTGTATTGTGTTGTGGAGCACTTCCATGCAGGCTTCTGCACTTTGCTTCGAATCATTCTTACTGAAATTAGAACTGTCACTGAGCAGCACCAGACAGATTTTGATTTCACTCAAAAAGTTATTTCTAGTAGGATGACTTTTGACAAATATGTACCGTTTTTATACATTCTGTTAGGGTGATTTTTATATTAATTTGTTTGTGAGTTTGTGGCTTATTGCAATACATTCCAAGGTAAAAAGAGCTTTCCAAAAATAGTGTTTACAACTATGGGAGGTCAGACAGTAATGTCAGGACCTCTGCTTTATGGAATTCATTACTGTAAGTGATGCAAGAAGATGATGCATTAGCAAGGCTTAAAAGAAGATGGAAGATTTTTGAATGCCATTTCATCTATTAACTTTCCAGGATTCCCTTGATAACCTTTTTTAGATTTCTACATATATATAATACATGCATACTACAGGACATATTTCTGTCCTATTTCCTATCTCAGTAAAGGTTGCATTTATGGTGTGAGCTACGTTCATTTCACATGAATAATCTGTAACAATGTGGTTTACTACATAGAACTGGGAAATGAGAATTGGGGATCTTGCATTGCATTCTTGCTGATGACACTGGCCTGCATTTGTGGGGTGAAAGAAGTCACCTTAGCTTTCTGTGCCTTAACTGTCTGGTGTATTAAATAGATATAAAACAAAGAGGTCACCTTAGATTTCTGTGCCTTGATTGTCTGGTGTATTAAATAGATATAAAACATCTTACATTACAGGGTATGATGAGGATTGCTTAAGTAAATACTATTCATGATTTGTGAGTTTAAATGGGAATTTGCTGATTTATGCCCTAATATTACCAAGTTTTAGAACACTCTTCATCTGCACATGTGCAGTGCTTTTGTATGTTGAAGTTAAAAGATCAGAAACTTGAGCTCTGGTGTCATAATTTCAGCTTTGCCATTTTCAGAATACTGATTCTTTTCCCATTACTGTGATGAAAAAAAAAGCAGAGAATTGTCCTTAAAATGTAACCATTTTATTCTTGTCTAATTTATTGGAGATATAATAAAAAAATTCTCTTATAATGCACTAGGTACTGACTCTGCTGAATCTCTGATATTCTGGCCATGTTGAACTGAACCCAGAGAGAATTACAATAGCTATTATAGTGCATGTAGGAAATAGGGTGGAATTTTCAAAAATGTTCACTATAACTTACTCCAGTGATTAACTCCTTAAAAAATATGACCCTTAAATATCAGTGTTGTGGTTTAACCCCAGCTGGCAACAGAGCACCACACAGCTGCTAGCTCACCTCCCCCCTCAGTGGGATGAGTAAGAGAATCAGAAGAGTAAAAGTGAGAAAACTCATGGGTTGAGATAAAGACAGTTTAATAAGTAAAGCAAAAGCTGTGCGCGCAAGCAAAGCAAACGCCGTGCGCGCAAGCAAAGCAAACCAAGGAATTCATTCAGCACTTCCCATTGGCAGGCAGGTGTTTGGCCATCTCTAGGAAAGCAGGGCTCCATCACGTGTAACAGTTACTTGGGAAGACAAATGCCATCACTCTGAACGTCCTCCCCCTTTCTTCTTCTTCCCCTGGCTTTATATGCAGAGCATGACATCATATGGTCTGGAACATCCCTTGGGTCAGTTGGGGTCAGCTGTCCCTGCTGTGTCCCCTCCCAACCTCTTGTGCCCCCCCAGCCTGATCACTGGTGGGGTGAGAAGTAGAAAAGGCCTGGCCTCTGTGTAAGCACTGCTCAGCAATAGCTAAAACATCCCTGCATTATCAACACTCTTTCCAGCACAAATCCAAAACATAGCCCCATACTAGCTACGATAAAGAAAATTAACTCTATCCCAGCCAAAACCAGCACAGTCAGTACTAGACAGATGTACAGATGGTTACCTACATCTTGGAATAACCAGTGTGAATTCAGCCAGGCAGCAGGTGGGAAGGTTCTGGACATCAGTATCATCTCTCTGGCTTGTGCGTCTGTCTCTCAGGGCCTGTAAAGCTGCAGTGGCTGCTTCCCTACATGCCATAACCAGGAAAGAAAAGGCAATTGGAATACTAGTTCCCAGACATAGACATCAATGGCTGGCACCCAATACCTAACTCACCGTGTGCATTTCATGGTTTTTGCACATCAACAGACTTTTTTATGTTGCACATATCTAATACCTCAGTGTACACTTCCAAATTTTCATAATACTTCTTTGCAATACTGTGTTTTATTTTAGGACAGAATATAAATATTGCAATTTTTTTTGTAGGAAAAATATGGTGAATAATGATACCTGAAGAAGTATTACTATATTAAAAAATGGAAGATCAAATTATCACTAGATCTTTTGAAACTCAGTTTTACAATCCATTGAAATTCTGCTGATGAGATTTGTACTTTGTGTAGCTGGAATGGCTGCCAATCATGCTTCCTTCATCTATTATCTTATTCAAATTAATACTGGTAAGCTTGAAATATCGTAAGTAGCTTTAGCCCTTCTGTAATCTATCTTAATAGGAGGAATGAAATACAGTCCATATGGTAACCTGGATGATCTGCCTTGAATTATTTCTGGGATAAGATCAAATACATACCTGAGTTTTGGTTATATACACAATCTCAAATTATTTTCATCAAAAATTAAAATCTCCTTTAAATACACTTAGTCAGAGGCCATCTGTTGATTTCATAAATCCTATAGCCTCAGTTCTCGTACTGCATAAACCTCTTCTACACTAACATACCATGGAGGTTACATCAGAGGCGGCAGTTGTGAGACGGGCTTGGAGTGCTGCATGCTAGAGTGAAAGAATGAACAGCGTTTACCTTTTTAAAAGCCTACTTCTGACTCAAGAAAGTAAAAGAAAATAGTGTCTCGGTGACTTCAGTGGGTTTTGGATCAGGTCTTAGTTTGGTAAACTGGCAAACTCTCTGATGCTAAGTATGACTAGATGAGGATAAGCAGTGTGCTACTCCTTACTAAAGACTTTTCTATGTAATGGTATCAACCTATAACAGATTAATAACACATACTTTGTATTTTTATTAAGTGATGTGTTTCTACTAATTGAAAGAGTAGGTAATTTCATAGACACAGGGAAAAGGTGACTTTTTTTAATGGAATATTCATTTAAATCTCTAGGGGTTTCAGACTTGTGTTTGAAACAATAGTCTATGTTCCTGTTTCTGAACTAGTCATTAAGAAGAATACACAGTAGAGTAATCATAATTTTGACTCCCCTTTATAATTACTGATCCATTTCTGTATTACACTGCCAAGAGACTACTGTAGCTGCTTAAAAAAAAGCCTGGCTTCAGCAATGAAAAAGAAGCGCTTCATTTATTAAAGCTCACAGCAAGCACGCAAATCCTAAAATAATTTATCACTAGCGTGGTGTTGGTGGTGGGGCACTTCTCAAACAGAGGGTTCCAATCAAGCTGTATGCAGTCTGCAGTGATATAAAGGAGGACTTTTCTGATTGTCGAGTGGTGTTAGTAGTTTGACTGTGCATTTCAATGGCAATATGAAGTGTTGTGAAAATACTGAGTCTTAATATACATAAAGCTTCCTCACATTAGTTTTTTTCTTTGTAGATTCCAGGCAGTTGAACACACAAGAAGAAATTATATTTACTTAAACTGTTACATTAAAGTTGGTGGATTTCCCAAAGATATCACTACCTGTCACTAAGAGCTGCTGATGTGACTTTTTTATTGTGGTGGAACAATAGCATCACATTCCTTAGACTAATATGTGAGATTTGGATAGCATAATAGACTTCCAGGGCCTTTGAGAAACACCATTATTTTTTTGCTGATTTTGTATTAAATAAGTACCAGCCTGTATTTGTGGGTTAATATATGCATACCATTTGGAACGTACTTAGTGACATTATGTAATTCACAGATGTTTTATTATTCATAGTACTGTGCATTCATAGCTCTCTGTAGTCACTGTTGTGCAAAATCTAATGAGGGAGATTCTGTGTGTCTTTGCTGGCCTTTTAGACTTGTCAAATTCTTATTCAGTCAATTCAAATCACAAACAGTGGGATGTGGTGCCCTTTTCTGATTATTTTGCTATTTGACTGATGGAGTGGAAAGGAGTAAGAATATTGATTTAATGTAATTTGTGCAGTATATTTCCTGTTGTAAAAATAAAGGGGAGGACATAAAAAAAAAATTTATATTTCCACTGTATTTGGATTGTTCTGTAATTTATCCCTTTGAGAGGGGATAAATTATGGTTAGTATAAGTATTAGATAAGGATTTTATACACACTTTTCATAGGCGTAAATGAAATCACACTGTTATAGACAGAAGTGAACTAAAACAAAATGAGAAAGCTCCTCTGTTTCTGTTGTTGTTGTTGTTCTAAATCATATTAGAAATGCTTTCTCCAGCTGGTTTACCAATTCACTCTCCTTGATTTCATCATCTGATCAGCACCACACCACTAGCTGATGAAAGAGAAAGTCAGTGTTACTGATTGCAGTGGCATTTATCATCGTCTATTAATATAAAACCCAGTGTCTCAGTGCTGTAGTTCTACTGAGGAAATCATAAATCATAGGAATTAAATGATGTCCAAAAATCCTCACTGGAATCAGAATTTGAATTTGGAATTTTGTTACCTTTTTTTTAAAAAAACCTCTGTTCTTTTTTACTTTGTTTTCTTATTAGTCATCCCTTTTCTCTATGACTATTGCATTCTTCATCCCACATTTCTGAACCAGTTTCTTATCTTCATCCCTGCTGGACTTTTTGGACTGTGTAACTATAAACTTTGTAATCTCTGTTTTTTCTTCTATCACTGTATTTATCATTACTTCCTTGTTTTTACATACAGTGGGAAGTTCTTGGGGTAACAAGTTTTTTCTTTGTTTTCCTGTTTCTCCACGGGGAAGTATTCTTCCCTGGGAATGCCTTTGGTGAAAAGTTGGTCTCCCTGTGTTTAAGCTCCGTGCTGTACAGCTTTGCACAGGTCTGTCCTCTCTGACTACCTGTTGTTGTGGAAAAGAAAGGCATAGTCCTCTGTAGCTTAACCTATCCCTGACTGTACTATCTTGCAGGGAAAACAAAGCAGTTTGCAATGTTCTACCTTTCCATGTTGTCTAGTGATAGTCTTGCCCTTGCAGAGTCTCAGATCAGTATTAGCAAAGTAAAAACATTGAATAATGAATTTGACGGTTTCGTAAATGCAGTACTTTTCCACTTTAAGTGTTTGTGAAACTGTGCTTTTGATTTATTTAATATTTAATCATTCACTTTGATGTTCCGTTCATTTATATACCACTTCAGTAAATAAACATGTAAAGCCCTTTAGACAAATCATAAACTTCAGTCAAAATGCCCATAGGAGAGTGATGACAAACCCAAAGAACACAGAGACTAATGTAAAATCTGAGACGTGCATGGAAAAGCTGAGCTTTCTGTCACATTTAAGAGTTAGTGTAAGAAGCCGGTAGGAAAGTGATATTTTTTTTTTAATCTCCCTTATCCAGTTGTCATGGTTTAAACCCAGCCAGTAACAAAGCACCACGAAGCTGCTCACTCTCTCCTCCCCCCTGGCCCAGGTGGGATGATGAGAAAATATAAAGAAACACTCGTGGGCTGAGACAAGGACAGGGAGGGATCACTCCCCACTTATGGTCACGGGCAAAAGACAGGCTCAGCTTAGGGAAGAAACAAAATCAATTTAATTTACCACCAATCAAATCAAAACAAGGATACTGAGAAGTAAACCCAAACCTTAGAACACCTTCCCCCCCCTCCCTCCTTCCCGGCTCAGCCCCACTCCCGGTTCTCTCTCCCTCCTCCCCCCGGGGCGCAGGGGAACAGGGGGTGGGGGTTGGGGTCAGCTCCACACACCTTGTCTCTGCCGCTCCTTCCTCCTCAGGGGCAGGAGGACTCCTCACACTCTTCCCCTGCTCCACCGTGGGGTCCCTCCCACGGGAGACAGTCCTTCACCAACTTCCCTGGCGTGGGTCCTTTCCACAGGCCGATCTTCAGTCACAGCCTACTCCAGCGCGGGCTTTCCCACGGAGTCACGGCCATCTTGGGGGGCCTCCGCTCCCCCCCACGGTCTGGGGGACACAGCCTGCCGTCTCACCAGGGCTGCAGGGGCATCCCCTCCTCCGGCGCTCCTCCCCCCCTCCTTCCTCACTGACCTCGGTGTCTGCAGAGGGGTTCCTCTCACATCCCGCTCCCCCCACTCACTGGGGGTTCCCCCTCTTAAATCTGTTACATCCCAGAGGTGCTGCCGCCGTCACTGATGGGCTCGGCCTGGGCCAGAGGCGGGTCCGACTTGGAGCCAGGGAAGCTTCTGGCAGCTTCTCACAGGAGCCACCCCTGCAGCCCCTCCCCCGCTACCAAAACCCCACCACACAAACCCCAGACACCAGTGAACTTCATTAATGTGAGATGCACCTGAAAACTTCCTTCCTGCTGTGCTACTGTTCTGGCTTCCTGTGACTGTCAGTGATTGAGAAGCTGCAGTCTTCACACTGGATGAAGGTATAATATTCCAACTTGCTTTTCAGAGCTGTGTTATCTTTGTAATGTTTTCTAATAAGACTCTGATAATGTGAGTGTTAGGTGGTCCAAAAACGCTTTGAAATCTAGCAGTGGTCCATGCTTAAAATTTTTAGGAAGTTCTTGGTGAACAGGAGAGGTAGAAAACGTAAAGCACACACAGTTTGTTTTCCTCCAACTTGCAAAATTTATGGAATGGTGAGCCAATGATGTTTCAGCAAAATAGCTTAAATAAAGTCTCCCAAATGATGAAAAAGGCCTCTTCTGAAGCCCCAGTGGGTATCTGTCAGAACAGAATTCCTCCTGCAAGCAGGCAATGCATTTAATTCTAATGATGTTCTCTGCTTCTGTCACTGGCTAACTCTGTAATGAGTAATGGATAAAGGTTTTTAACAGTTTTATATTTAAATTTGAGGAGCAGCAGAAACTATTTGGTTAACTCCTAATAGAAACCCAGGAATTATTTCAAAAGAGACATCTGTTCTTTGAGGGCTGTGGTACTTTCTAATCTTTTAGTCCATTCTGTCTCATGTCCGGGCAGGAAACTGAATGGACATTGCTAATCTCAGTCAGACAGATTGATACCATCTTCACCCCATGCAAGGACATGAAGAAAATTTTCAGTCATGGAGATCACATTATCATACACAGGAGCAACACAGGCGTTAGATTCTGTCTCTGGTTCTTTGTTGGCATGATTGCAATTTCCAGATTTAGTTCTGATGCATATAAATGGACAAGAATGTGTATTCTACACAATGTCTAAAGAAAAATGCCCAGGGCAAACTAGCTTCCATTTGGTTTTATGTGAAAGAAAATGTAAAAAGCAGCAGTTAGTTTCTCCCTATGTTTGTCCCCCTAGAGTTTTTTTCTTCATTTACTAAGCTCCCCTATTGGAGACAGTTTTGGATTTTTCTATTTCAGATTTTTGCTTTTGTATATGTAGAGAACACTCCAATGGAGGAATACAAAGAAGATGGATGAGACAGCTGATATCTTGAAACAGGGATGCTCACTGTAATGCCAAAGGAAGATAGGTGGAGAAAATACAAATAATAAACAAACCCCAACACATGGTTCTTTAAAAGGGAACATTTTTGTCTCTATGTAAATAGGCTCCAACTCTCAAACTTGAATCCAGCACAAAATAATAATACCTCTTAAGTGGACGATGCTGAAAGAAACTTAGCTGATTTGAAATAAAAGATGAAATCCTTCACATAAATATTCCACTTACATCCATGCCTGAGAGGGGAAGTTGGAAAGACTCTCTCCTCGGGTAAAAAAACAATCACAACAAAATGGAGACTTAAAAACTAAGCACAAAAGGTCAAGTTTAGAAAGTGGGCTTTACATTTCACCCAAGAAACTTGGCACTGGTTCATTTTTACATAGCATCATTTTTAATGTGTGTTAAATTAAAAATATAAGATAATAGATGTCCTGAAGTGAGCACAAAACTAGAATTCATTGCTGTTGATCACTGTCGATGCTGTGCATTGCAGGAGGGCAGTTTGGTTGTACTCTTACAGTGCTATTAAGAAATAAAAAACTTGAGTAGAATGATTAGGAGATTGTTGCATTTTGGTATAATTTATTTATTCTGACATAGAAACAGAAGTTTTAAGCAAGTTTGGGGAGATGCTTGGGGAGACAAAATCTTCTGTATAGTTTTACGACCTGCCTAACGGTCTCTTTCCAAGTACTTAAGTGTCTTTACTTGGCTGAGGCTAGAAATACTGTTCTCTTCTCAGTATTGCCAAGGCAGGCAATCTTTAGTCTGTTCATATTTTTAATCCTGAACTACCTGTGGTCCTTGATCCATATAGGGGCTTCATCCTCTAAATATAAGAAGTATTCCTCTTCTCTGAGGAGTTCCTCCATCAGCAGAATGATTGGGTTTTTTTTGTATAAATGACCTCAGAATTGTTGCCTTTTTTTTTTGTTTCCCTGAAAGGGCCTGCACACTTCTATTAGGTGTTCAGAGAACAGCTATGTATTTTGGGTTGTATCCCAAATTTGGTGGTTTAGGGTTTGGTGGTTTTTTTTGGTGCAGATTGCCTGCTGAAACTCTTCATGAAAGAAGTGCAAAACTTAACCAAACACAACATGATAATTGTTGTGGGGTAGGCATGTGGCTAAAATAAGAGAGACATGCAGTGGTCAATGTACATGCTTAAAAAATACTATACAGTTTCTGTGTTTATCAGGCAAATAAACATAGTAGCGGAACGTGACTTAAAGCTTTGCTTAGATCTTATTGTCTTTCACGTCTTCTGGGGGATGAATTCCAGCCTGGCAAACCTAAAAAATTTCTTCCCCTATTACACACAATGTAGATGTATGAAGCATAAAGAGATGAAGCCCTTTCAGTATGAACCTAGACAGGAGTATAGGAAAACAGCAGAAAGGAACTAAGGAGGGCTCGGTTTACATAAGCTAGGTGTAAGAAAAGGAAAACTCATGGGTACAAATTCCGCAAATGTTTCAAACTTAATTATATCAATGTTTGTTATGTTTGCGATTTCCACTGACGAGACAGAGACAAAGCAGCCGTTCTAATTGTTATGAATAATTTTCCTTTTTGTTTCAAAAGCACTGATATTTGTAGTTCAGTTTTTTTTTTTTAAAAAGAGATCTGTTTTAAAAGAAATGGTAAGCAGAGTACTTTCATAGTTCTTATGATGAAACATTCCCCATTCATAGCCTATATGACAGCTCTGGCAACATTATAAATCTTTCCAACCTTCTTCTTCCAGTTTAGCTATACCAGTGAGGATATAAGTTGAGGGCATCTTAAGCATAAAGAAAACAAAGATGCTAAGCAATAAACCAAATCTGACAACTAGCATTTCTAACCTGTGTGGATTTGGAAAGGATTTATACTGTATATCAAAGGATAATTCCTCTGTGCCTCTCTACTGTTCAAGAAATTCACCTATGACTTTTTTTCAGTGCCAGGATTGTTCTATTCTGTTTCTCAGTTCTTATATTCTAGAAAGCTGCATGGTTGAAATGCAGAATATTGTTGGCATATATAGACTCTTGAAATGTTTGGCAGTTACATTTATGTGCTAGTGTAGTGATACAGAAGAATCTCAGTCTCATAATTTTCCTTCTGGAGCAGCAGGGAAAGCTATGGAAATAGCATAGAAGCCCTTGGCAGGCAGCAGTAGATAGTTCCTCAGCCACCCTTTCTTTGCATTTAACTGCAGACGTACTGGTTAGCCTGTAAGGATACTTAAGTCATCCCTATGCCCACCCTTAATAGCTTAATGCTGGACTTTACGAAATTAGTAGGTTTTTTTGGAAGTAGGAGGCAAAGAAGTCTTAAAATAGGTACAGGAGGAACAGAGTGAAACAGAATTTGAAGGGAAGAGAAAAACTACCCTCCACTCCCCTTCAGGTGACAGACAAAAAAGAAAAAAAAAGGCATCTGTAAACAAATAAATGCATACATACATAACTAAAGTTTTATAATGTAAGTATGTGACCAAAAATGAAGAGATGTTTTCTGATTCCTTACATAGTCTTGAAATGACTTTGCAAAAGAAAAGAAGTCTCATTAACATCTAAATTGGTAAGGAAATGGGGCAAGTGCAGTCCTGCTGTCACATAACAGTATCATCCGCTTTCAGTTTTGAGTTTATTGTTTGCTATTCAGGATTAGTCTACTTTGAATTTGAAAAAGAAATTAAAGAATAAGAGAAAGAAATCAGGTATTATTTTTGGTCAGAATGATAAATGTGAGGTTTGAAACAGCCTCCCATATGGTGATACAAGCATAAGCAAAGGAGCAGAAAAATGCTTCAAAGGGTCTGTAACTTCTGGAGCAAAGGAAGTAGTGTATTTGTTGATGCTTCTCCTTAGCCCACAGAAACTCTTCTGTACATATACCTCATAATTAGGGCTTCGTGTGCCTGCGGGGAGGGTACACAGCCAGGGAGCAGCCTTTATGCACAGCATGCTACCCTAGCAACCTGATAGATTTCCAGCAGAAATGTGTGTGGGAGTTAATGCTGATCTTTGCAGAGTTAACCCATTTTCGGAGAGAGAAGTATGCACAGCTGTTGTGGGCTAGTCAGTATAGTATGGCTTCTGAAATCTGTAGGAAAGGAACTTGGGCAGTGTATGTTCATAGTTGGTATATGTACCTGGATTTTTCTTCCCTCATCCACCAAATCCCTGTATGGAAAGTAATGTGACATCAGTCACGAGATGATGGTTGCTAACTGTGCTTTTGACCTGTCCTAAGATTCCCATTTATTTCTCACCTAAGAGTGATATGAGCTTTGAGTATGTATTTTTCACAGTTATACCAATTAACCTTTTTAAAAGTGAATTTCCTATCTGCCATTCTAGTGCTTCAGAAGAACTCTGAGGAACTGTTTAAGAGATAGTTGGCTTAAAAACATCGCATTATAAACTTTGGCTACCCAGGGTCAGATTTACACAGCTGTCCAAGCTGCAGTGGTGGGGTGGCCAGCAGACAGAAACAGCCATCTGAAGTTGAGCTCTGCCAGTCCCAGCCAGAACCCTAGGACTAACCTGAGTATGAGAAAAGGTAAATGAGCACAGAAGTGAGAAAGAAAGGGATGAGGGAAGGAGAGGAATTCTTGTGTTTCACTGAGAACTGACTCCCAACAGCAAGAGCTAGTTGGGACCAGAATGTTCATCCCTCCTGTCCTTACACTTTCCTCTGGTCAGAGCTAGAAAAACATTACTACTACAGAGTGAATAGCATGTATGTGTCTTGTGGCTGTGCTAATCTCATTTACTATTTTAAAGGCATAGAGTAGAATATCTCTTGTGGGTGTGCAGAGAGTGGGGAATTGCTTAATGGTCAAGTGTGAAAGGGTAGGACTGTGGAGGAGACAGACAGTTTTCTGAATCTCTGACAGGCTGTAGGGACTATTTGCAGCTTGTATAATTTAATTTTGAACCACCAGAGGAAGAATTTATGTGCACAATTTCTGCTGTTTTCCATCCCGTAAGGAAAGCATCACTGCATCACAGTCTACCCAGTCATCTGATATCCTCATTAATCAGCAGAAAAAAAGATATGTTTGATAGGAAGCTTATGTTTGCATACAATCTCAATGACATAAATCTGTAAAAATTCCAATTTTAGCTGTCAATTTTATTGGTAGAGTAATGAAAAGACTTTCACCAAGATACTTAACTACAAAGCTTTGAGAGTCATATACAGCAGGGAGTTAAGATTCTAACTTTACTGAACTTCAGTGGGTTTATCAGAAATAAAAGTTGAGAGCATCTCACTGGAATTGTATTAGCATGTAAAAACTTAAAATTCTGTCAGTGCATTCCAGTTAGGACCCCTGAATTCTTTCCTTGGAATTAGTAATCTAATCTAAGGGAAAGCTGTTGAAGAAAGCTGTTTGGCCTATATCCTCGTGTTATTTTCACTGAGAAAATTTGAAATTGGTTTATACATAAATTGGGTTTGTGTAGAGTTCCAAACCCTTTCTCTCTGGTAATTGACTTTCTACTAGTAGTTAAAATAGTAAGGCAGAATAGTGATACCTGAATGGGTTGAAGAGAAGTAAACTATTTTGTAAGAAGTTTTCTGTATGTCTTGCTAGTATTCCTGGGATGTCCAACAGTTCTCCCCAAACAAGAACCATACAAGTCTCCACATAACTGATGTGTAAAGGACTGCTCATTTGGCCAAAACCAAAATGAAACAGAGGATGAGGAGTCCTTGTGGTGTACTAGTCTGCTGCAATGCATCTACATTATGCTTAGAGAAGTCTAAGGTATATTACCTGTTTTGCTTCACTGGGAAAGGGGTAGTTCTATATTGCTTTAAGCAGAGAATGCTGTAGGCAGCACAGTATAATTTCAGTTGTTTTATTGTATATTAACCATCATTTCTTTTTTACCCAGTTGGAGGTGTGAGATTGGTTTGAACAATTGCAATTAACTTTATAGGTAAATATGTCTTTCTCTGTTACTTGGTTTCCTATCATTCTTTCTACCTACTTTGAAATTTTATATTGCTACCCTTCAATATTACCATGTATTGGATCATCTTCCACATAAAATCCATAGATTTACTGAAATCCCTGCTAGAACTGAGAGACCATTGACCTGGAATAGCAAGAAGAAAGGCTTTGTGAGGTTTTTTAAAGATGCCTGTCTGGGTTTACCAGATCCACCGTGGAATATTATCGGTAGAATTCATAAAAAAAGACTGTCACTTGGACTGCACAAGAAGTATTGTTGGGTTTTTTTACTAACAGAAAATGATGGAACTAAAATATTCAATTTTTATTTTGCACCTTAAATACTTAACATTCAAAGTGACATTTTTTTCTTGTAAGTTTGAAAATTTCATGAATACAGTCTAAATGAAATTTTTACTAGTGAAGGCAGGCCTTTCATGTGGTATTCATCAGTTGCTATTCTTGTTCAAAACATCTAACTAATAAGAACATAATCATTTCTATTTAGACTAGTTCTGGCCCCTTGAAAACAACACATTAAAATAAGAAACTATTCATCTCACACCTGGGTAAGTTCATCAGGCAATTAAACACAGAAGATACAATTAATCTTTTTCCTCTTCATCATGACATAGATAACTGTGGAAGTTAGTTTTCTTGTTTTCAAAATTAAGACAGATATCTTAATAATAAAAAGTGCATTCTGTATGTTTCTAAACTGGACACCTGTATATTTATTATATTATATTATATATTATATATTATATATTATATAATATTATATTATATTATATATTTATTTATTCATATTAGGCTTAAAGCCTTCTGCTCCCACAGTAATTAATATATGTTGGCTTTTTTTCCCTCTATTTATCATTAAGTCTCTCACAAGTCAGTATTTGATGGAGTTTAATATCTACATCCTTCTCTAGTAACCTGCTTTAGATTTTTGCATTGTCTTAGTCTCCTTCAAATAAACATAACAAAGAAAAATTCTTTCTGTTTGGCAAGAGGGTCTAACAGCCCTGCATCCTTTCTTATTCAACATTTGTGCTTGTATGATACCAGAATATCAGTGTTCACACTGATCCTGAACTTAATTATTCTTCATATATTTCATCTGTCATGATAGCCAAATTTTCACCAGAGCTGTTGTTCCATTTCTCATATATATCCTTAGGACTGAGACCTCTTTCCTTCTTTCCTAGATTGTGTTATCTTCAAAAATTGATTTCTGAGTCCACCCTTTGTCAAATGTTGCTTCCTGCTTTTTACAAACACCAGTAATTACCACTAAAATTCATTAAATACCACTATGGCAATGGCAGCCTGATGCTCGTACTTTTCCATTGACTCCCATTCAAATTCCAAACATTTTAAAAGTGTTTCAAACATTCATCTATCTTCATTTGCTTTGCTTCTCATCCAGTTCCTCTAACACCTGCCCCATCCTTCCTACAGAGTCGTGCCTGCTGGTGTGAAAATATGTTCTTCTGCATAGTTCTGTGAAACAGCCTACTTGCATTTCTCCTTCTGATCAAGCCTTAATTGCCTTTCCAAACTTAATTATAAAAAGCCTACTTTTTTTTCTTTTTTTTTCTTTTTTTTTTTTTTAATTGGCCCTTATTGATACACATTTGCTTTCTGTAATGCTGTTATGGGAGTATGTTATGTTGTACATACTTCTGTCTGCTTTGCTATTCTAATACATACATTTTTAATGGTGCAGGAAATACATGTGGTACAAATTGGACTGCTATTGGTTTGACTCCATCTCTGTATTCTAGAATGGCTGTTCTTATTAAAGTGTATATCAAATACTTACAATACTATCTATGGTTCTGTTCTGCATGGATATAGAGGGAGTTTGCATGACACAGCAAGTATGTGGCAGCACTGCTACATGCACTTTTACCTTTGTTCATGTCTTTTCAAACTTACCTTTCAGAAGTCAATATTGCAACAGGAGAAGAGATAAAAGCATAGAGTTTGAGAGCACTTTAGGGCACTAAATAAATCACTGGAGCACTTCAGCCAAAGCTACTGATGCAACCTAACAAGAATATAGGATTACCAAATTACGGTGTATGTGCTCACAGCACTTTTATGAAAGTGAGTCAGTGGGGAAGGGTTTGAGAGAACTATTTCAAATAGAGTTAGAGTGACAGAGCTGAAACACTAACTGAGTGTGTATCCTCTAGGTGTGGGGAAGATCTTCACTCGGCCTTTTACTTATGTTTGACATTTCTAAAGGGCCAGAAGCGAAAATAAGCTGTCACATATGGATTTAGAATAAAGTTGTAACTTTACCTACAGCAAGATTGTGTGGAAAGAACAGGAGTAAGAGCATTTAAATTGGATCCAACTTGTAATTTTGTTTGTATTCAGCTAGTAGAATTTTAGCCATGCATATGTGGCCTTCGTGAAAGGATCCCAAATACCTTTTTGGTATTTTCTTGAAAGGCATTTGCAGCAAGCTTGTGAGGTTCCCTGTAGGACCTGTTTTTGGTAAAATTAAAGTGTTGCTTCACTGTATTGCAGAGACTTTCTCCTTGCCCATACCTACTCCAGTTCAAATGATGTACTACACATCTCATTTTACATAGAATGGAGATCAGGGTATCCCTGTCATAAGACATGTGAAGTTTTTCATGCAGTCTGCACTATGAAACAACATACTGTGAACTGCAGATATCACCCTGTTGTGCATCTTTCAACTGGTGACATTATTCCCTGTTGTTAGGAAGGTTGACAGTTCTTGCCTCAAATCAAGATTTGTTCCACTGCTGAATGATGACACTGTGCAGTACTTTGGATGTGTGGCTCCCTTAGAACCAAGGTAATCCTTTCTGTGACAGGTTACGCAAATGCAGCTGGCTTATGCTGCTTTTTCAGAAGCTACAGAAACCATACTGTTATTTTGAAAGTTAAAAAAGTTTGTGATTAATTCTGACATTCTGAATTTTTTCCCAATTGCATTCCAATGTCTGTTACTGTCTGAGCATTTGTTAAGCATGTAGATCTTATTGTCAGGTGTAGTTTGTATCCTCTACACCATCAATATCAAAGTCATTGGTTTTCAGTGTGTTGTGGGATTTTCGGAATATAAAGAGACTGTGTGAAGTGGTATTTGTTTCATAGGACAGGCTACTCTTATGATGCTCTTCATTATTATATAATGTTTTAATAAAGTATTTAATCATATTTTATTTAGTCTTGAATCCAGCGTTAACATGCTCTAAGTTTTTTTGAGAAGTTTTATATAATGCTTTAAAGTATTATAAGGCTTTTATATTATATGTATTATAAGGCTTTTATATATCTTTAAGTCTTTTCAGTATTACATGGCTGAGGATGTATTTGCATCTGATTACTCATTAATACTTCTGCTGGCATCAAGATGAAATGCAGAATCTTTCCTTAAGAATCTATAAAGAGAGAGCATACAGGCAGCTGTCTTTAAGTAATGTGATCTTCACTGAGTTTAAGCAGCCATTTAGCTGCATATAGAGAGGAACAGGCCTGTAAGATGAGTTGTGTCCAGGAAAACAGAATTGCAATTTCTGTTTCTTCTACTGTGTCATTATTTCCCCTACACTCTACTTACGGGTCTGAGGCAATCACTGCCTTTCTCACTGGCGAGTGATGGCAAGAAAAATTCAGGTTTTTTTCTTATCTGTTTGAAAGCTGAAAGAACTAGTTATGCTACCTGATTGGGAGTTGGGATAATCCAAGAAAAAAAGCTTAATTAATTATATTTTAAAAAAGGAAAATAAGCTTTTTTTTCCCCCTTTCATTCAGATGAATAAAATATAGATGTGTCAACAGACAGTTCCTGTTTGGTCTGCTTGGCCTGTTAGAAAGCCCTTTACACGTTTTCTATTGACTTGACTTCAATGGTATGAGACCCACTTACCTCCCTCTTAAGGAGAATGGTATTAAAGCCAATTTTCTACTTTCTTAGACCCTTGTCTTTCTAGGTATTGCATCACATGTTTAAATCTATGTATAGCTCTATTGGCTTCCATTTGCTTGTTCACTTGCTGAGAGTTTAATACATAGGTAATGCTGCATCCCTGTTTTACTTGCTTTTATAAACTCTTCATGGTTTTGCAAGGAGATGACTTATCTGATTTCTGAAATTTAGTAAACATTCCCACACTAAATTCTCCTAAGTGCTATAAATTTAATCATACTTTTGATTAGAAAATTAAAAAGCTTTAATGAAGGTTAGTAAATAATAAATAATGCAAGGTTCATAAAAGCAAGCAAGATAGTGAAAACTAATTGCAATGTTGTGAAAACAAAATAACTGCTTTATATTGATAAGTATTTCCTGCATTGTAAATAATTTTGCATTTTAAGTGTTAAGTAAATGTTGGATGAGGAATTATTTCTCCGCCCCCCCCCCCCCCCCCCCCCCCGGGGATGACATTAAAATGTGAGCTTATTTAAAATACTGCTTAGTTTAAAAAGCAATTGATTTTTTTCATCAAATGACAGATTGAAAATCTTGCCATATCTGTCTGTAGTGAAGAATATAACCTGCAGACTGACCTAGTACAGTAACTATGTACATTTCAATAGTAGTTTGAGATATTTAGGCCTATAGTAATAGATATGCAGATTTTATAAAAAGGCATAAACTATGGTGCTTAATGAGGTACTGAGGCACATCTTGTTTTCAAGGAAATCATGAGTCACTGAAATGTTGCACAGGATTCAACAAAGATAAATCAATTCTTTATTCTACATATACTGAAAACATGCTTTGTTGAGTCTACATTAATCTTTTTGCAGCTTTCCCTTCCTCTGCAACCTGAGGAAAAAAAAAAAATCTTACCGTACCAGTTCCTGCTTCCTGCTCATTAAATGTCTTTTAATTCATTTTCTCCTTCACTACAATTTTTGTGTTTGAAATGCAGTTGAAGTTTCATCTACTCTGTCCCTTCTTCTCTGATAATAACGGTGCTCCTTTTTTTCTTCTCCTACACAATCCTTTGCTCAGTGAAGTTTTTCTCTTTTCCATTATTTGAAATCAGGCATCTTGCAGTTGATTGTTTATCATACTAGAAATGGCTTTTTTTTTTTTTTTTTTTTTACTGTGAAGGTAAGGCATAGGTATTTTCAATATATAAAAGTTGTTTTAAAAATACCTGTGTATACTAATAATATAGCAGTTTTCCTTATTTGAATAAGAGTGTTTATGAAGAGCCTTTGTAAAATATACAATACAAAAATTTCAGTAAACTTACAAAACTTTTTGGATCATGGATTCCTATTTTCCTAGGAATTTTGTTCTTGGTTTCTTTCCAGAGATGCTTTAAAAAACTCAAAATAATTGCTTTTAAAGTATGAAAAATGAAACTAAAAATTTTTACATATAGTCTGAATGAATGAAAATAATTTCAGAATATATTTATAGAACTACATACCTATACAATAACTAGAGGTAAGAATCACTAAGAATAAGTAAAAATTAAGAACATACTCAACAGCTATTTTTTAGTTACTTTACATCTCTTCCCTGTTATTTTTTAAATTCTTTCTGCTTATCTTGTATTCTACAATTTTTAATTCTTCTTTGCATGTAATATTTATTTGCCTTTCAAGGAAAAGTTTCAACAAGTTCTTTTGACATCTTTTCATAGAATTTCAGCAGAATTGATTCACATGTGAAGACAGAGCGTGTTTTGGGGGTGGGGGAGTTATTTTAAATAAATAGCTAAGTAGGTTTAATTTTCATCTTAAGTGGGTGAGATGACATTAATTAGTTAATATGTAGTTTTCTAGATGTCAGGATTCTTCTAAGAAAACAGACAAGCAAACATGAATCCTGAGTAATGATATACCACTCAATTGTGCAAATAGAATTATGGCAGAATTTAATATAAGGTTTAAATCATAAAATTCTCAGCCTTTTTCAATGTCAATAAATCACATGTGCATTTTAGTATTCTGCACAGCAGCAGACATAGCCAAAATAGTTGAAACAATAAAGATCTTTTGTTTACAGGTGAATGAAGAACACCTGTACACAGCTGGAGAGAGATTTATAAAGGATGCTATTCTAAGGGCACATTAGTTTATTTTCTACAGACACATAGAGTATATAAATTATTACAGGCCATATAATCAGGAATACAAAGGAATAATTCATGATAGCACTTTGAGTCATTTTTGGTCTTTCACATTTAATATTTGTTTATCTGTATTTTTTTTTTCTGCATAATACCAATAGATTTCACCCTTACAGTTAACTTTTCCAAAAGATAAATATTTGAATTTCCTGTGCTTTTGGAGTGCCTTATCCGTAAGACTTCCACATAAGAAGATCAAGTCTGGGATCAAGGAAGGCCTTATATTGTATTATAGAACTAAACATTTTTATAATTGGCATTCTAAAATGGAATTTGTAGATGTAAACTATACACCAGTTCATACACTGGTCTTCATTGGCTTTCACTATAAAAAAAACAAGGCTACGTGCTCAAATTCTGTATAGCCAAATCCTACAACTTAGCTTGGCAGAGCAAACTTTGGCCTTAAAAGTCTGTAAAGAACCCTTAATGGGTAAGTGTAATTTCCATCAGCAATATATACCCATTAGATTAGCATTTTGACATAATTGTTACTGATTTCCATGGAGTGATACATCAAGTTCATTTGTCAGGATGTTGATTCAGTGGTATATATTTGGAATTGTCTTGGCCTGGTGATGATGTGGAGATGGAGTGTATGAGGAATTAAATGCTTATGTTTGGTGGTTATATGAGAGTTTCACATTATTAAGATGTAATTTAAATAGATGAAGTAAAAATAGAATTCTATGCCTTTTTTAACAAGGACAAATGACATGATTCATCTGCAAATTGCATGTCCTGAAAGTAAGTGAAGGAAGAAGTTATATTCCATGAATAAATAGGTTCAATGTGGGTTACAAAGTCTTTTTTTCAAAGGCAAATTGTTAATATTTAAGAAAATTCCCCCTGGTAAATTACATGATGACCAAATTCAGAATTGCACTTTGTGAAATACTTTTTATATTTTTTGTAAAGTTCTTTAAATGAACCCTGATAATTTTCATTTCAGCTTCACTCGTCACTGTCCTTCAGTACATCAGAGAGTTTTCCTGTCTAGCTTTGGTCACTGGATGATTCTTCATGTGCATATTCCCTGTGAGATACCAGCACCTACAGTGGGTTGTGCAGCTAGAAGCCTGCCTGATATACCCTCCTTAGAGCTGTAGAGCCATGTGCTGCACTTCTCCACACTGGTGTAGTGTTCCACTATCCAGTTTTCACAAAGATTACATGCTAGTCAGCAATCCTGTGATGGTAGTTACCTGCTTCATTCATCACCGTTAAAGTAAAAATGAAGTACTCATAGGCAATACAATGACAAGGACATATCTGCACAGAGGTGAGAAGCTAAGCATGCCTGTATCCACCTTCTACTTTTAATTCCCAAGGTCACGTAGCTGAAGATTTTCTTATGTCTTCTTATGCCTTAAGGGTCACATCTTCATTTTGCTTTCATAGATTGCAGACCCACATTTTCTTTTGTACCTCAGCTCCATCTCTGATGGTAATTCAGTTATCCCTATCATTCCCTGTTTTCCATACCTCTCTACAAAACATGATGATAACATGACCAGTTTTGCATGAATACACAGTCATATGATTTTGAAGGATATTATGCCAATATTAAGGCAATTGGGGGTTTTAAGCCATTTTGAATAAGCTAACTTTGAATGAACCATAATGAAAACAGTAAGGACAGAACAGCAGGGTTATAATCAAAATGTGTTTATCTAAACTACTTAGTATTTTTTCTGCTAGCAGGTCCAAGAACTGGAAAGATAAATATTCTGATAGGCTAGAGAGTTTATTTTTATTAGATAATGAGACAGGGATGGCAACTATTTTCAACTAATTCAGTTAAGACCTATCTACTTTCAAAGCTACTTCATAATGGTGAGAGAGAATATTTCCCTCATGACATTTGTTCTTGTGGCCCTTACTCTGAAGTGCTTTTGTTCTTTCATGTACATACTGAGGTAAACTGCTGTTTGTGACTCTTCAGCAACTGTGATTGAAACATTATTTTACAGGAAAGCAGGAGAGATTCTATTCCCATGAAATGAAAAGTGAAGTTTGTACGTTTTAACTGTCTTGAGGGACCATTTCCAGTTCTCTCTCATCTGTCTCATTGTAGTAACCATTTAATGTTATAATAACACAATACAATAGGACAACCGTAAAGTCTTAACAACAGGCTTTATTGTGCTCAGCCTTCTCTATGGCTGCAAAGTTGGAAAACGAAGATAAGGCTGTGGAGGCCTTATTCATACTTCAAATTTTCATGGAGGCTGGATATTGACTGATTTTTATACCGATTTTATGTCAGTTAAATTATTTTATATAGGAGCATGGTATTTTTCTCAGTGGAATTGTATAGCATTAATATGTGTGCAGTTGTATCAGCTTGCAATAGCTTTGGTGTCTCACATCGGAAGATATTGTCCCTTTCATTACAGCTGTATTCGTCTGGTTTCTAATACTAGCATATCTACATTTACAGGTTAGCTAAGCATGGCTTTAAGTATACAGGTATTATTAAGGGGATCAAGCTTTGTATGTGAACAAAATCAGAGTCTTTTTTCAGGAAAGAGAATATTTGTACACAACTCTGTCACAGCACCTCTCTGCCAGACGAGCTCACTCCATAAAGGTACACATCAGAAAGAGCCAAGCAAATTCTGCATCCTCAGAAACAGAGCAGTTCTGCTCCCTTCAGCACACTAGACACATTTCTGGGTTTTGATAATGCTATGTATTTCATCACCCCCCTCTAGCCAGATTTAAAGGCTGAACCAAAATGGAGCCCTGAACATAGTTTCTCAGAGACTAGCTTGAAATGATGATAAATTACTTCACTCTGATTCAATTCACGTAGAGATGACTAATATGATAGCTCTTATTTTAATTAAAAAATACTTCCTTTTTTCTTTTTTTTTTCCCCAAATCTATTAAGAAAACAAGACAGACAGAATTTCTGTTGTGAAGATACATACATTAATATATTTACAGCCTATCTCCCAAATAATCCTCTGGCCTGGACAGCATAGCAGCACAAGTGTACTAGTAGAACAGCACACGGAGATCTTTTCACATTTGACTGTGTGGCAGTACATTCCCCCACCCCACCCCCCCATCCTGCCAGCAGGAAACAAACCTTCTCCAGGAAGGGAGAAGGGGAAGGAAACCCTGGAGGCTGCAGGTTAAAATTTGAACTGGCCAGTCGAGATGCACCAGGTACACCGAGGTGACCCTCCTGGCCAATAGAATTAAATGACCACAGGTCAGATTCGACAGGGCTATAAATGGGGTCCCACCGGAGGACACGTTGGCAGTCCTCCTCGGAGCAGCGGGTCTGCAGCTGGGGACACCCCCTGGGGTCGGGGCACTGCCCGAGGTAACTCCTCGAGGGAGAGAGCCCTCAGCTTTTAGGGGAGTGGTACACGCGCTTTGAGCCATCACTTTAAGTGTTGGGGATTCTTAAGTCAGCCCTGTAGTATTAATTCTCTTTACATCATTGAGCCTGTGGTTTTATAAAATGTTACCGGACTTCTAACTAACTTTTGCTGAAGAATAAATCTGAGTTTTAACACCTGTTGGATTTGGTTAGTCGTGCATCCGTAACAGCCTGTCTTTAGATAAAGCTTATATGTGTACAGGAAATCAGTATCATACTCAAATGCCAGTTAAATCTCACTAAAGGACTTTGACTGTTTACAGAGTGGTGAAGCTCATTCCCTGTACACAACTGCTGGTATTGCAAAAGTGGCAGTAAATTGTCAGAGCCATTTTTATAGTCTGACATTATTTTCCAGAGGAGGCAAGATCTCCTCCATAGTCTTGCTATGTAATCTACATGCAGAGAAGGACAAAAAGAAGCAGATGGCAACTTCCCCTACTTTCTTCCTGCAGCCACAAGCTGGAGTACCACAGGCATGCTGTCTTAATGCTACACATTTTGGCAGATGGCAGCAACAGTGTTTAGCCTGTATATGTGACAGAGTTATAATGGAAATACATCCAGTTAGGAGAACATTTGATGTGGTAATGATGGAGAGTGCAGTATCTTTCTAACATTCTCTGGCATCTGTATGTTCTCTTTAGCTGACAAACTAGAAAAAGAACCCCAAACTAATGCACCTTCTTTTTGTCTGAGCACTGCTGGGTCAGAATCTCACTCAACAAAACATGAGTAATAAGTCCCTGTAAACATGTAAGAATTAATGAAACAACAATATTGATTAACAAGAGTTTGATAAAGCTTTATTGCAATGAAAAATCTACGATAGGGAACTTCAGAGGAAGAAAGGATACATGTACAGCATCTGTTAATTACAGTGGTATTACAGTTGTGTCTGGAGTGAAAAGCATCTGCTGTTGTAATATTACTTAACAGATTTAGAGATAAAGACTGTGTAAGAATATGGCATACCATAGACTTTTTTTTTATGGGAAATGATGTGAAATATGGTTAGCATACTGAAATAAGAGTATAGTATTCCACATAGTAGTCCTCATGGGCACTCCCTTGCTTATCCATGCAAATGAAAGAACATACAAAAGAGTGTATTCTCAGCATCAGTGTTTTTTGACATCAGTCTCTGTTCACATGAGTAGCCCCATTGACTTAATGGGTCTATTCATGTCAAAAAAGATTTCTCATGTGACCATGGTTTGCAGGGTTGCTCCCAGGTTCTAAAAGAAACCTTTATAGCAGTGCAAATCACTAAGTAAGGGAATTACATGTTGCTTCTTACTACACAAGCCTTTGATTTCAACAATTTGGTAATCTGAGCCAGGTTGAAACTAATTACTTGAGGCTTACTTAGGACAAAAATGTGTAAGTGGTAAAGAATGCCCATGGACACAAGTGACCGAGCTCTTTGAAAGTGCGCTTGCCATCCTCTTCCTTATAAATGAGATTCAGGTGTAATTGTTTCCTAATACAATTAATCTTCATGACAAATGACACACATTAATGTACAGAGAATAATTTGTAACTGACTTCTTTCTTGTAGTGGTTCTGTGTTTCTGACAGGCTGAGGAGGGGCAGGAAGTGCACGGTTACAGTATCCAGTGATATCCCATGGAAATACTTGCAGAATACTGTAAAAAGAGAAGGAAGAGCAGTGATCATAAACTACATATTCCAGAGGACTATTTGTGAGGTTTCTGAGGTTTCTGAGCTGTCCTCTGATGTTCAGCTTGTCTTAAGTAGTAAATTAAGAGAACAGTATAATGGAAGATTACACAAAAATTTACTTTGAAACATTCCTTCAGCTAATGATAAAGCTGTCAACTCTTTGGTAAGTTTTAAGAACATAAAATTAAAACTTCAGAAACACACTGTATATTTGGATTTCCAAGACTTGGTGTTATGGAACTAACTCATCAAATTGACACTGTTGATCTGAAAGTCAGCATTAATGGAAGCCAGTAGAAAGACTCCATAGATTTAATAGGCTTTTCGTTAGACACTTGTTTCACTAACAATCCTGGATGATTAAACCCTTTGGTAGTAAAACAAAGATCCCATTAGCAGCATTGCCATTTCAGAGAGTGTAAAGTTAGATATTTACTCTTGTGTCTGACATTTGTTAGCTTGCTTTTTTCTTAAGTAGTGACTCAGCTCAGAGTCCAGCTCATTATATTCAAGAACATAAGTGAGGGAGGGGGACCACAAACAATGAATTTTTTTTTTCCCCTTGAAACCAACAAATATGCAAGTGTAATATTCTGTCTAATACATTAGGAGATAGTTTATGTTTTGGGGGAAAACTAAGAGTAGCACTTTGCTTTGAAAAACAATGTTAGGAAAATGTCCATTAAAATTTTATTTTCAAGTAGGTTCTTTAGATGATGTTGTATGCCTAAATACCTATGCATACCTCATTGGATATATTTTGTCTTTTCCTCCTATGTGGAATTTAGTGGTAAAGTTTTGGAAAGCAGGATTTTAAAATGGGAATGCTGTGTGAGATGAAGACAGATTTTTTTATCTGTGTATAGTATGAACAGCTAGAGTTCTTGCCATAACACAAGCATGCTGTGAAGATTCCATAGTCTCAGTGTTTCTGGACAGACTCCCAGTTTTAGAAGGAGACAAGCTGACCAACACTTTGCTAGTGGTAAAAGAAACCTTTAATCAGTCTGGAAAATTAATTCTCTGTAAAAGCATCTGGATGTTTTTCCTGCCTTGTAGTCATCTTCATCTCTAGTGCTTTATGCTTTACTTGTGGACTCTATCATAAACTGAAGTTAAAAAAAGAAAAGCAAAAGCAAACCTGCTGCCATCAGCAGAAGACAACAGATGCCTTCGTGGGAAATGAGTTTCAAACTGAAAATTAATACAATGAATGGTAGGGCTACAACATGTGGAATATAGAGTGAATTAAAAAGGGGAAATTGCTCTTTCTACTGAGCAAGCGTTTTGGCACATTTTTATTCATGCATTTGGTAACACTGTTATCCTAACATTGTTCTGCCTGTAAAGCTTTTCCAACCATAATATACAAGAGCTTTGTTTTTCCCTTCACTGTGATGACTCTGTCCTTTGGTATTTTTCATAGCTTGACATGAGGCAGTAATGGTTCTATTAGCTGCACTGTATCTGCTGAGCTTGCTGTTTTCAGGGAGCATGTCATCACCAGTGCCTTTCTGCAGTTTCCTTATTAGCATGTGCCCTTTACTGACTCTGCAGGAGCTATCACCTAGAATTAAATATTTTCTGCTAGACCTGTCCTTACTCTGTGCAAAATGATTACAATCCATTACACTAGCCTTTTGCTGACAGCCAGATACCACTGAGATTACAATAAAATTGCTCCACATTTAAATATGATACTAGCTTGCTGCACTGAGTATTGATAGAAGGAAATGTTGGAAAAAATCCTTTCAGTTCAGTAACTGGTGATGAACTTTTGAGAAGAAAAATGTGGATACTTATCATATTGGCTATGCTGTAATAGTTGTGATAACCATGATAATGGAAAACGTGAAGCATTCCAATACCTTTTTGCTTCTTTAAGATAGCTAATACGTTGTAGAGTAGCGTAGACCTTTAGAAGATACAAAAAAGTTGTAGTAGAAAACAAAAGCTTTGAAATTATTCGTATTTAATTTTGCTTTTAACACAAAAGACAAATGAAGTATTCTTCAGCATTTCCTAGTGCAAGATCTTTACATGTTGTCAAAAAAACCTTATGTGCAGACTATTGTTAAGTTTTTTCATCAGAGAAAAGGGAAACACCATAGTTGTCATTGTTGATTTGAATGTAAACATGTTCTTTCTTTTTTGGTACATATTTGTCTTCCTTTCAAACCCTATTCCAATAGAACCTCAAAAGTCTCATTGTACAGTTACCTTTATTTTTACCAAGATACCACCTCCAGCATTGTAGAAGATTTTGGTGTGAGCTACTCCCAGTGTGCTTAATGCTCTTGCTGCAGCTTCTTTGGAGCTGATAGGAATTGTTGCTGTGTACATAAGAAAAGGTGGCTAAGCTCCCCCCAAGTGGGTGCTTTCTGTTTGAGTATTTTGCTTCTAAAAATTTTGTTCCATAAGTAAAATACTGCTTGAACTTAAAGCCTCCTGTGTCACTATACTGCCTTACAGGCAGGGCTACGCTTACATGGCACAGTAAAGTCCTCTTTGTCTGTGAAAGTCTAAGGGCCCATTTTGTAATTCTGACACTTTTTTGCTCTTATGAGTATGTTGCTTTGCTTTATCTCTATCTCACACTAGCCTAAACCATTGTAACTCTGATCAGACTCAGTCCTACTATTGCTGATGAATGGCAATTCATAGATATAATAAGGAAAACTCCTTGCCATGAAGAATTTACCATATAAACATATCAGTACATTCCAAACCTGTTATTTTGTAAAATGCTTTACATTTTTAGCCTTGAGAGCTGCCTTTCTTTAGCATCTAGCTGTTTTTTTTCATGCTTTACACATGAACTTGCATGCACCACAAGGAAAGATAGATCACTGTCACATTAAAATTTGCGTGCCTGCTTCATAAAAGTCATATGCTTCATTTACATGGGATGATCAGCTGCAAAGAAATATATTGTGTAATACATCATTTCAAAATTAATATCCATTTTGGAGAACACCTGTCTTACCATCACATTGCAGCTTATGTATGAAGCGTCTGAAGCAGAAAAAAGGACCAGTTTGAATAGGTCTTCATAGGATGTGAAAATATTTAAAGACATTTTCACCACAGCATTTTTATATCTAAAAATAAACTAAGAGCTATTTCAGAGATTTGCTGAATTATAAAAGATAATTAAATGCATGTGTTTTCTGCCAACCCCTTTAGTGTATGAAGATTGTCTCATGAATCACTGTACTTTTCTTTAGGCTGTGCTTCTGATTTCAGGGGGTTACCAAGACTCATTTTCCTAATTTTTCCTGAAAGTTGGTTTGTTTCTTGTTGAAACCAGAGGACTACTAATCTCTTTATGTTACACTTACAATTTAAAAAAACCTCAAGACTTAAACTTCACATTGTCATGTCTATTCTTCTGGATACAGAGTATTTTTCAAAGTCATACTCTGCATCCTATATTCACATTTAAATCATGCTGAAATTAGGCTGAAATCAAGTTAGTCATGCCTAACATGATTGGGTTGTGAAATTAAGGTTGACAGCAAGACTACTTGAACTGCAGCTGTGCCATATACAGCTTAAACTAGCTCAAACGTGGCTTCCTCATAGGACTCATGTCAATGGTAGGAGATCTGTACTGGAGCAGGGTAATCTGAATCAGTCAGAGAAAGCTGATCAGCAGCTGCTCATTAAAACAACTTTAGCAACTACTCTGGGACTACCCTGATGCTCAGAAACCTCCATTCTGCACAGGAGACCCTGTGAGAAAGCCTCTGAGGAACTGTTGTTACCTCCTACGTGTGAAATATATCCAGAGCTTCTCCTTGACCACTGAATATGTCTCATGCAGCTCTTGACCATATGGACACATTGGTATGCAGTCTGTAAGGACCTGTGTCTATGGCATAGCATGAGAACTAGAATCTATTATCACTGATGTCCATGCAAAAATGCCATTAAACTCATGGATTGTATATGCAAACACTGTGTGTAATATACTTGGAAAGCCTTTGTGTATGAGCTAGGATTTCATACTCTTTTCACCAAATAATGCTGTAGATAGATCTGGGATCTGTACGAGCTAGTGTCTCGTGTGAGTTGATATGAACATGCACAGCAATGGAGCTAACTCTGCCTGGCACCAACAGAAGCTGGGAGCTGCTTTGCTGTTATGCTTTCTGGCATCTACCAACACATGTCTTCCAAGTGTGTGGGGAAATTGTGTGTAAGTGTGTATTTATTTATTTATTTATTTTTAGCCACGCTTGTTTTCATTTGCTGATATGTGAACCACCAGTTATCTATAGACCAGGGCTGGAGTAAGAATGCCTTAGTGGAGTCTGGTGAAAGTACAAAAAGTGGGCATGTATTATATATTATGTCTCAAATTATTTCTTTTATTGGGTGAAGCAGTGAAATATGTTGACCATATTGAATCAGTAGAGAGAAATACATTATTGAGATATTCTGGGAACTAACACTGGTCCTAAGGGCCCAAATCAGTTGAGCTTCAAGTTCTTGATGGTTGGACTTGATGATCTTAAAGGTCTTTTCCAACTTAAATGATTCTATGATTCTTCCTTCGCTGAAGTGAAAGCAGGGACAAAATCTATACCAACAAACAAGGCTGGTGAGGCTGGAACAAGGAATAGTGTTTGTAGCCAACTTGCACATAGGGAATATGTAAGCATATGGGTCCAGCATTTTGTGACTCAAATGTACGTGACTGTCCAAGTCAGGGAACTCCAACAGAGCTATGTAAGTGCCTCCAGTTATTTCTGTCAAGCTGCCAGTACATGGTGTATTTCCTTGTTCCTGTGATAGAATAGATTCACCTGAGTCAGAAATGGTTGACAAGTCTTGTCTTTACTAGAAATTAAATTTTTAGCTCCAAGTTTATCCTACCATTCACAGGTACATTAGTCTTACATATAGTCTTTTCAGATTCCTAAAGCACAGGCTTCCCGGAGAAGGAAGGATGCATAGGATATTCTTAAACGTAATTATTAAGTGACAATAGCTCTTGTGCTTCATTCAGTCATTTACTAAATCTCTCTAGCCCTGATGACAAAAATGAAAGTTTGTCCAGGGTAAAACACTTCCTAGAAAGTGTTGTCATTGCCACTTAAACATGCACATTTAAAGATACATAATTTTTTATTTAGGATTTATCTTGGTTTTTTCTTCAAAACACACCAAAACCTGCAAACATATGGTTGATTTCATGTACTTCATTATGGCCTATATGTCACACACTTTGTGATGTAACAGCTGCTCCACTGATGATAAGTTATCTACCTTTTATACACACACACACACACACAAACACACACACACAAATAGATAGTTTTTATATGTCTACCCAATCAGAAAGTGTTGTGATGATGGGTGGAGGGTTCTGCCTTTTTTGGTTTAAATTATACATATAGTACTACATGAAAAAAAGTCTGGGATCAGGAGGGTAAAATTTAGGAATAAGGAGGGAAATCCAGTAAAATTTTAGATATTTAAATAATTTTCTTAAAACAAAAAATGTAACAAAACTGCTGTTGATTTAAAGAAGTTTTATCTCAAGTATCTGTTACATATGAATAAATACAATGAGAATTGTATCAAACTATTCTTACTCAAGAGAAACTACTTTGCTTTCTAGTCTACTCAGTTGTTTCAATATTCTTGTGCTATCATTAGTAGTAGTTACATTCAACTACACAAAATTTTCATGTACAAATGCATCCTTAACCAAAGGTGCACACAAAAGCTAGCAGTTACAGGCAAAATTATCAGGTGATGGGCTTCTACTGCCATGTTTAGAATTAGCAATACTAAAAGATATTTTTCATTTTCCATTTAAATTTACTGAGTGCTATGGAGGTTCAACCATCAATCCATGAGTTTCTTTTTGTATTTAGCTGTATTGATCTTACAGCACACAAAATACATCTTTCTGCCCCAGAAGTGGGGAGCAAAAATTATGATTGTTTTCATATTTTTAGAAAACTTACAATAAGGTCTAATCAGAAGGTTCTTCTGTACATTACCTTAAATATTGCATCATTTACATAATAGATGAACAGTCTGTTTCACAACTTGCATTTCTCTGCATAATCTCTGTTTGAAGCTTTAGAATTTTAAGTTGCTCACAACTGCAAATCAGATACTACTGCATTCCAGATGTGTATACAATGTGTATGTTGTCTATAGGTTCAAAAGAGAAGGCCTGCTTTTGAAAATATTTCCTATAGTTTCCTACTTTGTGTGTGGATAGTTTCTTTCTACTCAGAATTTCTCACCTTTTACAGGCTCTTTTCTGCTAAGCTATATCTTTCATTAAGAGTATATAAATTGAAAGGCACTTAAATAGGAAGAAAATGACATATGTTCTAATGACTGAAATCTAACCCAGAAAATAATGAATTTTGGAAAAGAGGTATTACTTGTAAATTATTTTAATACTAAATATTTGGGTTATTATTGTACAGGACATAAGGTCCAAACCTTATAACAAGAAGCAGCTTTATTCCAATGTTGAAGATACTATTGTTCTGAAATGATGAACATTTCTAGGCTTAAAAAATGGAATTTCTCTCTTTAGAGAATGCATTTTTAAAATAAAAAAAATGCAGCAATATGTATGGGTGCATAATCTGCATACTTGCATGCATTAGAATTTAAAGTATGCCATTTTCTTTATGTTACTTAAATAAACAAACAAAAACCTTATGCATTTCCTTGCGGTTTTAATTAATTTGTAAGTACCAAGGAACAAGCATAGGAGTATTTAGAAATCCAGATTTTTGTAATTTTTTTTTTAATACAAAACACATTCCACATCTTCCAGCACTTTTCAGAATCATGTTGTATGAAAGGAAATGCAAAGGAAAGGGAGTGCTAGTAATGCTGAGTTATTCATAGAGGAGAGAGCAAAGCATAATTAGCTTGTCTTTTGCAGAGTGTTCAGCAGCAAGGTAGCTGCTTGGTAGCTACCGTGTATCTATGACTGCCAGTACTGGTCCTAGTTCAAAGAGCTCTAACATAGGAGTAAACAAAGCAAAAAAGATGGTTTATTTATTAATATGTTTTTCACTTTGTTTTGAAGTCACTCTTAGCACATGAAGGAGTCATTTTAATAGCTCTTATTTCTTTTTCTTAAAGCATATCAAAGGCAAAACATTAAACCCAAGCAATATAAAGTACAGACTGTCATGTGAAAGATGATTTGTCATTTCTGCAATCAGCTTTGCATTTTCCGTTTTGCTAATACATCTCTCTCCTCAGTAAAACCTATTCTGTAAATTCTGAAGATTTATAAAAATGGCTATTATTTCAGCTATTCATCTGTACTATTATCCTTGGATTTGTTTAATTTGCTGGGAGGGACAGGGTTATTTTAGCACATTTGTATAGACGTATAGTTGTTCAGCTGATCCATAAGCCTAATGAAAAAACTATCATTCCAAAATAGTGTTTTTAAAAGACTGACCTTGAACTTGATGCCAGACAGCATTTTGTTATCTCAGTGTTACCTCAGTTGGAATATCCTATTATTTTATATGTGCAGCTCTTGCTTGGGTACTGATAGTGTGAATGATGTACATATGGAACCGAACATACTGCAGTGAAAGTGTGGACTTTTTTGTAGTGAAGCCTTGCTTAATTCATAGACAACAGAAATAGTTGTCTTTCCACTATATGAATTAGAACTCAAGCATAAATTCACTAGCTATGATTGGAAGGGTTCAAATTCTCAGTGTTCTTTGAGAATTGTACCTTTTTTCTGCAGGTGGTAAGCGTGGGGGGTAAATTGTTTTGTTGTGGCACTCACGTGTTGTCATGGGATTATATTATCTGTCTACTTACACCACTGATAATAATGCCAGCCTGATTAATGTGTCTGTTTTTTATAGCTCTCTTTTTGAAAAAGCTTCAAAAGGTCTCAGTGTTTTACTTCAGTGCTTCTTGGAGCTGATTGTATCTGACATACTTTAGGCACACTGGGGTCATCTGCCTCAGCACACTGGAATGTTCTTGGCTATTTGACATAAATGTAAAATCTTTAAGGTGTAGAAACTAGAATTCAATGCAATCTATATTGCAGGGACAGGCAATCAGAGAGGAAAGCCTTCTGTTGCTTTTAAATGTTTTGCAGATTTTCAGTGGGAGTCTGTAGCATTCTTCAAGTAGAATGGTCGATTTCATGTAAAGAAAGATGAACAGAAAAAAAGATATAAAAGGCAAAAAAAACCCAACCCAACCAGGGGATACTTTACATACATCTTGATTAGGCGGATTTAGACATAATTGAAGTGCTGTTGTTACTGGTGGCTGCCTGCAATGAAAAGTTATGCTCTTATAGCTTCCTACAAGGGCACAAGAGTCATTGTGGGGCTGCCTTGTTTGACATTAGACAGTATCAGGGAAAGGCAGGCATGTGGAGAAGGGAAGAGTAATTGAAGTGAACCTGTTCATTACCAGGCAAATGTTTTTGAAGACTGATGATTGGTGTATTTAACAAAATGAATAACTGGATAACTTTTAAAATATATGCTAACTTCTATTTTTGTTTGTTTCACCTTTACGCGCTTTGGTTTTTTTAAAGTCTTGAAATTTAATATTAAAATATTAAAAAAGCCAGAATACTTAAATATGCTGAGGAAAGCCAGCAACAATTATTGATACAGATAATTTTAAGAGAATTAAAACCGAAAAATTATTTGAAAATGTTTATTAAGAAGTCTTACAGTTTCCTTTGAGATAATTTTTAACTTTGAAACTGACAACTGTTTCTATTTTTTTAGAATCTATTTCCAAATACCTTTTTTTGTTTATGTGACTGTTGCATTTGACCTGATACACCAAGATACTATTGTTGTATCAGCATTAGCTGAAATTAGCAGTTGTTCTTTCCAGTGAATAACTGAATAAGTGAAAATAAAACATAAATTTAACATCTATCGAAAAATTTCTCTTTGCTTCATCAACCAACTAATTTTTCCTTAAACTTGAACCATTTTCTAGTTATTTCTGGTTTAATTCATAAAAAAAAATTATGAATTTTTTTAAACAAACCTTCAATGAATTACACCCAATAAGTAGCAGAAATTAAGGATATTTAAAAGTTGGCAAAACTAAATTTTATTTAATTCCTCATTAAAAAAAATGCAGAACAGAGAAATCCATCAAAAGATTGAAAAGAAAGAAAAAATAAAAAACTCAGGTACTTTCATGTCATGTTGTCATGTCTTGACGACATTTTCTGACTTCTGAAGGAAAAAATATTAATCTTTTCCTTGATATCTATACATCTAAGTAGTTTCATTAGCATATATCAGCTGACAATATCAATGTGGAACTTCTAGGTATATTTACAACAAATATTCAGCAAATATTTTGTCTTTTCATGACCTTTATATAGTGAAGAATTGACATAGTCCTCAAAATGGATCTACCACAAAAAGATATGGCTTTGTCTATAGTGAGCTGTTCATTTGATTTTTTCCCATTCCTCTAAAAAAAAACAAAAAACAAAACAGGTGTGTGATCAAACTTAGTATTTATGGTTCTGAATTTTAATCTGGAAATACTACAATTGAATGGAGCCAAAGAGGGCCCAGGACATCTAAAAGAATTACTGGAGATGATCTTTCGTGATTATTTCAGCTGTGGGATTTTTGGGGTGAATAAGTACTAAGAAAAATTGAAAGGCTTTGGGAGCGTCACCTTCTCCAGCTTATTGTCCCTAGTGTCACTGGTGAAAACAATGTCTAATCATGTATTAAGTGTAGAAAAGAGCACATAAATTGTGACTAATCTTTTATCCCTAGTATGGATCAGTGGTAAAATTTGAATTTCAGGGGATCATTTCAGTTGAAAGATAAAGTTTTTGCATGGAATCTCTCAAATTTTTATGAATAGAGGATCTATTCTTATAAATACAAGGTTATTCTTATAAAGATGCAGTAAGCAACCAATATTTTTCAAGTATTGATTATCTGCAGCTCTTTTTCACTATCTGAGCTGTGCTGAATTGAGCTGAGCTGTAGGGCTTTGGCTACTGCCATAAACAAAGATTAGATTAGAATATATACGTATAGTCTTCTTAAAATGAAGATCACTGATTAAAATGACATGTGTTTCAGATTGTATTGTTACTAACTCAATACAGGAAAATTTGAATATTGTTAAAATTGACTTCAACAATTACTCAATTTTTTTTTTTAATTTTTCTTGCCATAGAGGGGACACTGTTATCAAAATATCCTTACAGATGTTTTAATCTAATTAATCAGTGGTGTTTTGTTTGTTTCTCTATTTATCTGTACTTTTAACCAGAGTCATTACTTGTCTTTTTTTTTCCCTTTGACAAACCACCAGTGCTACCACTGTAATACATTTTGCTTAACATGGGGGTTTTAACAAAAAAGTTGCTGTAAAACATCATGCTCTAACTGTCAAAATCATTTGAGTTGATTCTTGCATTCCTACTCACTCTGCATAGTATCTTACTCTTTTAAAAGTCATACGAATTTCTTTGTGGAAACATTGTGAAAAATAAGTCTGCTGCTCAGATTTTAATTTATGAAAAATCTCTGAGAAATTTGGAAATCAAAATGAATCATTAACACTAGGAATAGAATTATCATTCATTTAGATTTTCTTCCAAAATAAGCACTCCAGAGGGCACCTAAGACTTTGAGCAACCTTGGCATGTATTTTAAAACATAATGTAGAGACTGCAATAAATAAAACTTCCAAAAAAAGCAGCACTCTTCTGTCCTCCCACTCTCTAACACCCCATTTAATTTCTAGTCATAAGACCTGTGCACCTCCATCACACCTTCCCACGAGATATCCCACCCGTTACTGCCTCAGTCAGCTCACACAGATGGACTTTGTAGCATACCCAGAATGTCAACAGTTTATGGCTATTTTAGACCTTGGCAAGGGAAAGCATTCCAGAGGAAAAGTCCCTTGCAAAAGAATGCTTTGCCAGCAGCTCTGCAGTCTTTTATAAAGAGGGAAATCGAGTTTGAGGGCATCTGCAGGTGTCAACAATGGCAATGTAAATTGTACAGACAAGTGCTGACCACAACTCAGATCAGCGTTTTTGCAAAAAATCTGTCTACTGTATCATTGACTCAAGATGCTGGTTTGTTATACATTGAGAAAATGGTCTCATTTTTTTATAATGACCTTCCTGTACCTATGCTTTGATGACTACCAGCTGCTTTTGATTACATTTAATGGATCATTCAGTTTTACCTAGTATTATTTAATATTATTTCCATGTGTGATAATGTTAAGCACAATTTAATAATTAATTGATAAAAATAATAAACTATAGTCATTTGAATTTTCCTCTAGATTGTAATTGTGTCCATTGATTAGTTTCCTATTGTTTTTCCCCATCATAACACGATTTACATTCGTTATAAAATTCTCCTAAATCATACTCTGCAATTTACTAATATTCATTAATTTGTAATTAAATCCAAAATTATATGATAGAATGAGGCTATGATCCTTCACAGATATATATAAGCTTTGCTAGTAATCCCTTAGAACTGAATGTAGTGCTTAAGTAGGGAAATTTTTTCATGTTCACAAGTCTTTGTAGGATTTTGTTAGCCTCATGGGTGTTAAGAGTTATCGTTCTGATAGTAAAGCTCTGTGGAAGACATCAAAGACCAATATATGTATATTGTGTGGGTCTATATGCATTTTATGTGTGATTGTAAGCTAAAGATACTCAAGATCCCTGTGTGTGCACACATATATTTTGATTTTGCTTATATTTTCCATAGCCATTAAAACAACTTCTGAAACAGTACAGAATAATAACATTGCAAGAACTGAAAGTTTGATCACAAAAAATGATCTCTTTAGTCCATGCAGGTTTATGGTTGGACTCGATGATCTTAAAGGTCTTTTCCAACCTAAATGATTCTATGATTCTATATGCTCTGTTAATTTTAATACCTTCCAAAGGTTTGACTGAAAAGTTTAAGCACTTTAACTCTTTTTAAAGTTGTATCTGTTCTGCCTCCCACATACTAAATTAAGAAATATAAATTTGGAGTTCAAAGGAGTAAAATGCCCATAATTTTGCTGCTGCATTCTTTAAAATGTAGGTCATGTATAGTGCAAACTGGCATTTTCTGTTTTGCGCCCGCGCACACACACACACACACAAATTAATTTGCAGTCCATTACAGTGCCATCATTGAGAAACAATAATTAACAATAGTTTCTAATTACGTGTTAAAATACAAAAAGTATGTATATATTTAAGAAAGGTGGAACTGCATTTTGAACCATGGATTTCTTTACTGCTCTGTCTTTACTAGTATGATCAGTTCAAGACTCTCCTAGTTGGAGGCAAAATCAAAGAAGGAAATAACTCAAATCATCCCACAGCTGGAGAAGCAAAGGACCAGCCTATCTGATACCTTGCAGCAAAGTCTGGGCTTTTGTCAAGCATGCTATTTAACATACTGGAGTGAATCCAGAAGAAGGCAACCAAAATGATTAGAACATTTGACACCCAAGGGGAGGTAGAAAGAACTTGGTTCTTGGATGTTATTTTCAGGTGTATAATGGGTGGTTGAGCTGGGCTTTTCTGAAAGGTGGACAGTAACAAGAAAAGGGACAAGGCTCACAAGCTGCAACAAGAGGAATTCTAATTAGCTATCGGGAAGAAAAATTTCACCACAAGGGTGGTCAAACAGTACAACAGGTTGCCCAGCGAGGTTGTGGAGCCTCCATTCCTGGAAACCTGGCCAGGCAAGGCCTTGAACCACCTGCTTTTAAGTTGTCCCAGTTTGGGGCAGGAAGATGAACCAGAGGCCCCTCCTACCTAAATCATGCTATGATTTACTGTGCAATACACTTCATATTCCACCCAAGACAGTGATTGGCAGTTAGTGTTCACTACAACACAGACACAGCCTCTGTGGAAAGATGAAGTTTATGGATAAGTTTTTCATTTGATATAAATTGGCATAGCTTATTTGAAGTCATTGATGCTTAACTAATTTAGCGTAGGTGAGGCTCTACTCTCATATCCTTTAAAATATAATTTGTGGGTCATATTTATTAGATCTCTTTTTTGCTTCGAAGTGTTTACTGTAAGGGCTTTGGAAGTACTATTCTCATCATGCTGTAATGTTATCATGCTGTTCCACCTCTGCCTTTCAACTATAAAAGATGGGATTTACCCATGAACAGGTATGCTAAGTTCTTAATGCTTTCTTTCCGAGAAGTCTGGAAATTTTAAAAGAGCTAGGTACTCAGATCTCACTGATATTCTGTTTGGCATTTCCAGGCCAAATTCTCTCCTGACTTATAACCTATTGATTTAATTGGAAAAGAGCTGGGCCCTGAGTTTCTTAGTATCAGATGATTAAATTAATTATCCCCCTTGCCTGTTATTTTTTCTTTTTTTTCCCTTCTCCCCCTTGGTCTCAGTTAAACTTTCTATTTATTACCCTTATTTTAGTACCACAGTCACATTAATGGTGAATCACATTATGACTTTCATGTTGTTTAAGAGAGGAATCCTTTGTCTTTAGCTTCTCTGTTCCTCTGTTTGGGGGAATCTGTCAATCCAGGAAGCAAGAACTATAAGTGAAAAATTTTTCTGCAATAGGCTTTTTTTGCAGTTGTCACTGACAGGTAATGAGATATGTGTGCACTCTACGTTGTCTGGGCAAAGGAATACCTAAACAGTTACAATGTTATTATTCTGTGTTAAAGCTCGGAATTTATCACAAACTCTGGAAGTAATTTAAGCACCAAAACAATCAACAGTTACATTATTTTAATTCACTCATTCAGATATTTATTACATGGTATCAGAGATCCATGCACATTTTGGGAGGCTACTTTTGTGCAGGCCATTACCACACTGTTATCAGACGTTTGTGCACATAAGTGGATACATTGTACTAATTAGCTCAGACAGTTTTACAAATGTATGGCTTGCCACCAAGCATGCAGAAGTGCTCAGGAAATTCAAGTCTTACAGTATGAAAAGCTGATCATTAAATTTTCAAGTATTAGGATTCACCCAACATAAAAGCAGAAGTACAATTCTCATCATTTTTGTAGTAATAGTTTCAGTCTGTCTACATAAAAAAGTCATATCATAAGAAATTCAGCATAAGAAATATCTCGGTTCTCAAAACCTAATTAAAAATTAATAATAAACTCTGCAGAAACTGATGATACCAGAAAAAAAATGCTGGTACCGTTTCATTCCAGTCCCTGATCTGGAATGACAAGAATCTCTGGAGCGATGGTATCTTTTAGCTTCCTTCCTGACACAGAAGAATGTCCTTGAGGATGTCTGTAGAGGGTCCAAAGTATAAAAGGAAATCAGAGCTTTCAAACAGAGCTTTTCTGCTTACTTAAGAGTAGGGGGATTTGTTATGACAATTCCTAGTTGTAAAAGGCAATTCAGTTCACATACATGAGAAATGGGACTGGAAAAAAATTTCTTGTGTCATCAAATCCAGTTCCCTTTTTTGAAGCCAAACATACAATCCCATTTACCAAAGTCATCAAATACTGTCTTAAACCTATTGTTTTCCCTGACTGTTCTTTGGAAAAAACCTAATTTATTTGAAGATTTATAAACCTTGCTGATCTCTAAGTTTTCTTCATAGTTAGGTTGCAGCCATTTTGGTCTTTCAGGCAAATAGCTTTTCTTTTTTAATCTTTTCTCTTTTCCTATTTTTCCTGGTACTTACAGAACAGTGAGTAACAGTTTATGTATTATCAGCTTATATATGAAGCAAGTTGACTCTGAGGCACACATTTGCAACAAAAAGATTTTTTGAATGATCCAGCAGTATACTTTTTATGCCTGATTTTAAAATAGCGTGAGTTTTGCCTGCTCTGGAAATGGAACATGATTATTTGATTTCATAAAGTTTAAGGAAGTATGACAATGAATACAGGAGACAGCATGGTTAGGCTAAGGATTTTGTTTTGTTTTACTTTATTCAAAGTTTTACAGATAATCTATCTTGTTTCTCTTTAAGAAAAACGTCAATTTGCTCATGGCCTGCAGAAATACTGAAAGAACACCTTTTATTCAATTAGCATTAACTAAGACTATATCATTTAACCATTCATTTAAGGGAAAACAATAAAAAACCAATATGCTATAGCTTATGAACATTAAAGCCCATTTGGACAAAAAAGTCCGAAGTTACTCTTTGTCAGTTTGCAAGTCATTATCCATTGTAGAGGTAGGTGATTGCAACTTTGCTCCTGTTGTTTATAGCAGGAACACCTGACAATAATTACACCATTGTCAGCAATTTCTCCCAAAATGATTTAGGGTGTAGTTGCTCAGATGAAACAGACTTGGATTTGGCACAACCAATTCAACTGTATCTTGAGAATGATGAACTGAATTAAAAATACATGACCAGATTTTCCATTCTGAGATTTTTTTTTTTTTCACTTTGAGGCTAGAGAAAGTTTTGAAGTGGATAACTAAGATAAAATTTAACCATTGTACAAGAATGAGTTTCTTATAAATCTTTATAATTTTGTGTGCATGCGTGTTGATATTGTTTATTAGAAGAGAAGAGAGCAATGCAAGCTAAAGGGAAAAGTCTGTTTAAACACTGTTTCAGAAAGTTTTAAGAATTATTTGGTAAATTATTACCATTGAGGTTACAGCTGACCTTAGGGGTTTTTTATCATATGACTTCTATTTCACAAGCAAGATGTCTTTTGTTCTGCCTCCTCATATACAGAATTCCTTCCACTGCTTATTTTACTCCATTTATCTTCTTAGACACATACTATAGTGAAGTATGCTAGTGCTCAGCTATGTATGTATGTATGTATGTGTAAAAGTCCATAAAACACAGTTTCTTGTATTCATGTTTGGGCAAAATCTGGCATCCCATTTATGTCATGGGAGTGTACTAGATTTGTGAGGTTGTTGATAGCTGGCTTCTGTTTCTTTTATGAAGCCAAACTGTAGCCTGATTGAGTTGATAAATACATTCCACATGCTTCCGAGATTTACTCAGCGCAGTGTGCTAATGTGATCTTAAAGATGAAAGCAAAGGCAGTTTTGATTGAGATAACATCTAATTATTGACACCAACTCCTTCTGGATGCCTCCTCTCTGTGATTCTTTTGGGGCTCCTATTAGTGTATCTGCACACTGTAAATAATAATGATATTAATATTCAGAGTAGTCTTATTTGTTCTATTCTTCCTTCCTGTTCAGTATTTTAGTCTCTTTTTTTCGCTGCTTGGCTTTTCTTTTGTTCATCTTCATTTGACTGTTTTGTCAAAACCAATCATTATTTGAAAAGTTAATTTAGAAAGGCTTAAAAAAATACGGATTATATCTTTTCATCTGAATAACTATTTTGGTCAAAGTTTAGGATTCCAAGAGAAGAAAAAAATGTTCTCCAGACATTCAATTTGAGATAAACCCATTTTCCTTATATTTTTAAAGTTTAATGTTTCTGAAGACAGTCAGCTGATATCAGTTATGGTCAAAGATACTTTGAGTAATCTCTTCAAATGTGTTAATTTCTTTCATGACTCTACTTTATGGAGTGGTACTTGCAAACCACAGTATCAAGTTCCAACTTTCTAGTTTTAAAAATGTTAAGAAGGAAGTTTCCAATGTTAGCAGCCAAATTAAGCAAAATTAAGCCAAATTAATCCCCCCCATCAGTATAAGGAAAATTAGTTTTTATATGCCTGCCTTGACTCCACAGATACAAAGTTCACCTTCTTTGACACAAAAGTGTGTAAATACAAAGAAAACCAAACTGTGTACAAACCAATTATCTTCCAGAACTGCAGATCTTAAAGTACATTATTGCACAAGTCCCTGCTGCTGCTCACTGCCTGTGTCTCTGCGGTAGTGCAAACTCTTCTGAATAGTTTGAATCCTCTTCTGAATAATGGAAAAAATGTATCAGAGTCTCAAATTCTGCAATAGTCTTAAGGTAGTTACTTCATCAGCTTAGTACTGAGAATATCCTCACCCTCATAAATCATTATCAGTTTTCTGGTTTAAACACATTAGATTCTTAAGATCCATTCAATTATGGTCACTTTAAGAGTGACCTATTAGTTTAAAAACTGGTTTCCTTGATGCAATTCCTGCTTTTAAGTTGTCAATATATATCCCCTTGAGATAAGTGTGGACCTTACAAAGGTAAGAATCAGAACAAATGGCCCTGTCTTCCTACAGAGCTCTGACAAAGAGAAATATATTTCCCTATTTAACAGTATGTTAATTCAGGAAATAGAAAAACATATCTAGAAGATTGCTACAGGAGAAACTGTCAACCAATACCTTGCGTTAACTGATTTATGGAAACTTTACCTGAGGAGTAACTAAAATTTTGGTTCACTTATATGTATCTTATTTGTCTTTTATGCCACTGCAGGATAGCTCTGAATGCTATTAAGGAAATAACAATAATAGTATATTTATATTCTTCATAGCACAAACTTACTGGAGAACTATAAATATAGTAAAAAATAACAAGCCAAAAAAAGTGAACATCAGGAAAAAAACAACAAAATTTCCAACATTTCCATGTGTTAGAGTAAAGAAAAGTGATAGGATTTACTTTTGTGTTCTTCTTGAGGAAAGAAATTGTGTATTTTTCTTTATCCTGCAGCCTTTCTATAGGTAGCAAAATAAAATAATCCTTAAACACCTAAAAGCCTCTCTGTTTCTCATTCAGTGTATGATATCAAACAAAGATATCACTTTAGGTAACAGGTTCCCTTTATTTCAAATTCCTTCTTCAGTAGTCCTTAGAGACAGTACTGTACCTTTCCTACTCAGATACCATGCAGGTTTAGGAAATGGTTAATGCTGGTTAACAACTGTAGGCCTTGGGAAAACAAAATCCACCTCTGTGACATAAGAAAAAAACCCACCAAACCCCCAAAACAAAGCAGAAAACTACCAAACTACCTGATTTCTTGTTAATACTCTATTTAGGCATTAGCCTGAGGAAATAATTTGCAGTCTATGCAAGGCTTAATTTTTCAGTCAGTTACATCGGTTTCATACGCTGCATCTCCACTGAAAATGAAAACAATACAATTAGTTGACAAAAGTAATATAAACAGTTGTGTAAATCTAGCATTAAATGGATATGCTAATCAAGAAGCGTTGATAAGTTTTATCAACTCATTACTATGTTCATTAATTGTTATATCATCCAGGGGACTAATTCAGTTGTTACCGATAGTGTTTATGGATCACCTGAAAAGAGTGGGTAATTTGTCAGTTGGACTTCTGCAGTTGTTAGTGTAACTACTCATATAATTGCTTATATTAATGGCACCTATAATTCAGTTATGTATTTATATAGTCCACTTATTCAGAACTTATATTTCCAGCCTTTAATTAATATTATCAAGAGTTCACTTGAACCTTGAGAGAAAATTGATTAAAAAAATCAATGCTATATTTCTTGTTTTCAGAGGAAACCTATATTCAATGAGCTAAATTTTTAATATTTTTTGCTAGGAGTTCAATTTTTAAATTCTATTATTTATATATTCTATGATAAGGCTGGTTTTGTCAGTATTGGTTATCAGTGTTGTTTATTCAGGTTCATAGGCTACCTACTGACATATTAGATTCTGTATCACTAATTTAACCATTTTGCTAATCTTTTGCTATTTTGTTTTTGTAGGACGTTTCTAAATGTCAGACTCAGCATGCTTCTTCTCCTAATTCAGCGGTATAATAATAGGTGGTATAAAAAAAAATGGCCTCCCAGCAAATTCAGTGGTGATCTTACAGATAATTTTATAAAGATTTATTCTGCACTTTGTTTTTTTTCATTAAAAATTCAGAAGTGTACACTTAACAAAGTTCTGCCCGTGGTTAACCCTCAGTACTGGTTTCAGCTGGGGTAGAGTTAATTGTCTTCCTAGTAGCTGGTACAGTGCTATGTTTTTGAGTTAGGTATGAGAAGAATGTTGATAACACTGATGTTTTCAGTTGTGGCTAAGTAGTGTTTAGACTAAGTCAAGGATTTTTCAGCTCCTCATGCCCAGGCAGCAGGAAGGCTGGAGGGGCACAAGAAGTTGGGAGGGGACACAGCCAGGGCAGCTGACCCAAAGTGGCCAATGGGGTATTCCATACCATGTGATGTCATGTCTAGTATATAATTTGGGGGAGTGGGACTTGGGGGGGGGGGGAATCGCCTCTCGGGGACTAACTGGGCATCGTTTGGCAGGTGGTGAGCAATTGCATTCTGCATCATTTGTATATTCCAATCCTTTTATTATTACTATTGTCATTTTATTAGTGTTATCATTATCATTATTAGTTTCTTCTTTTCTGTTCTATGAAACCATTCTTATCTCAACCCATGAGTTTTTCTTCTTTTTTTTCAGTTCCCTCCCCCATCCCACTGGGTGTGGGTGGAAGTGAGTGAGTGGCTGCGTGGTGCTTAGTTGCTGGCTAGG
Organism: Buteo buteo; assembly: GCF_964188355.1. Taxonomy (NCBI): domain Eukaryota; kingdom Metazoa; phylum Chordata; class Aves; order Accipitriformes; family Accipitridae; genus Buteo; species Buteo buteo. The sequence continues at coordinate 22,704,288 of NC_134171.1, forward strand.
GTTAAACCATGACACCCTTCCTTGGTACGTGGTCATGCACAAATGTTTTTTTCTTCCTTTGTCATTTTACTGTAGAAAGAATGAAAAGCATACAGAAAATTATTAAAAATAAAAAGCAATCTTTTTGAATGTGCTCGGAATACAAATGTTCTTTTTCTATTTCAGCTCTTCTAAGAAGAGCTGAAATAGGAGTTTTAGTTTTCTTTTCAGAGCTATGTTAACACATGACCAAGAAACATTCAGGACACTAGAGAGGTTTGTCAGCAGTTCCACTTATAACCTACCTCTGTCTCTCCAGTCTGTTTTAAAAGCTTTTTTGATTGGTTTTTAGATGCTTTGGCAGCAACAAGCTTATCACTGGTTATGCACAATATATAAAAATAAAATTAAAACTTAATAAGGTAGGTGATAAGTGAACAAGTCCATTGAACTTCACAGAACAGTGTCTGTCCTTACAGGGTATCAATAGCAGCTTCTCCTGAAGCAGCTGTACATTAAGTTGTACAAAAAGTTTATCTGAGGTCAAAACAGATTCAGATATTTTACCTTTTATTTCAGAGATAGGTATGTATGTATATATGTATGTATTTACCACAGACATCTCAGTCCTTTCTAGTGAAATTACGGTTGAATTTTATATAAGGATCTCTTTACCCTCAAATAGTTTAGTGAAGTCCCTGGGAAACAGAAGTTTATGCCTCATACCATACTATATTATGCTAAGGTCTCACATGAGTAACTTTTCAAATTTGACTGGGAAGACAGACAGGTCTTATCCATTTTTCTGCCTAGCTCAGAAACACAGCAAAACCTATGTTCTTAGACATGACTGTGTCTTCAGACTCCTATGGAGTTTGGGATCCAATCATAAGGCATCCAGCATGGTACTTGAAATTAAGGCATTCAATGCTTTGTGTTGATTTTAGACACTGTCAGAAAGTAGCTAAAGCTAGCGAGTAAGCAGCCTGGATCAGTCTATGAGATATAGTGATTTGAAGTCTGTCTAAAGTTCCAGGTTTGTTGCAGAATAGCTAAAATGTGACTAGCCTCATTCTGGTATCCCTATGAAACACAAAGGTAGAACTGATTTGATGTATAAAAACTGTGTGATGATTTTAGCTGGTTTTGATGTGGGTTGTAAATACACTAGTTGTTTGTGCTTGATTATAACAGGAGGCAGAGCTGCAGAAATTATAGGTGATGTAAATTATATGGCAAAAAGGATACAAATTAAGTATTTATCATTGAAAAGTGTATTGCATCCCTTAGAATTTTGGTTTTCAAGGCACTGACAGTGAATCACTTCATACAAAAGAGTAAATTTCTCATTTAGAGAATTAGTTAAAAAAAACCCCTCCAAATCAGGTGTTCATTTAACATTTATCCTGTCTTTGTAATTAAAACTGCTTTATTTTTTTCAACAACAATGATTAATATATTGTCTCCACAGAGAATAAAAAGTTTGACTTTTTACTTTGGCTTTTCTAGAATTTGTGTGGTTTTTTTCAGATGACATTGCCAATAAATCATACTTTATCCTAAGTATTAGTTCACTGCATTTTTCAGCAAAGCTGCATGCAAGGGTTTTCAACAGTGCTTGAGAAGGTAAATGTTTAGATGGAATTAATTTACATAAAACATGGGAGAAAGTAGTTGTTCCAGATGTGGGGAGAGATTCCAAAGGATTAGTCAGCCTCAGAACTGTGCTAGAGGAGAACATGTTCTCCAGTGTCACTGTTCTGTCTAATCAGCTCCAATTCTGACACATCTCTGAGTGTACTTGAAATGCAGTAAACTTTCTCTGAGTACCACAGATGCAGAACGTACAGAAATAGTATCCTACCAAAAGAACAGAAGGTGATCAGCCAGATAAGCGCCATTGGAAAGAATGTAAAAAAGCTCAAAGTAGCAGAGATTTTGCTTGTAGCCAAGAATATTTGGCAAGATTTAGCTACTGTTTATAAAAAAACAAGTAAACTTGTAAAATACCATTATTATTACCGTGACCACAAAAATTTATAAAGCAGATAGGGTGAAAGTATATAACACATTTTTGTTAAGCTCATCCATGTTCCTTGTATTTTCATTATTGTAATTATTTTCTTTTAAAATAAGTATAAGATAAAGGTTTTTCTAGAGATAGATTTTTTGCAAGGTTTAAAGTTGGATTTCTTTTAATTTATTGGAGAAGAAATTGTCACCTAGAGCCAGCTCTTCTGAAGATGCAAAATACAAAAAAGAAACAAAGGCGCAAAATGTTATATTTCATGTCCTCAATTTCTGTGGATTATTACTATTTTACAGAGAATCAAATACTGGTGTATGATGTTACTAAGCAGACAGTGACCAATGCTGGTACCCAGGTTCTGTTGTGGTCACCAAAGATAGAACTACACATTATATCCAGTAAAGTCTCCAAATATCCTTATAACTTGCAACTGTCAAGGTGTTTGGAAATCCACGTAGTTTGTCTGTGGAAAGACCCAGATATTTCAACATAAAGCTCTGAAGTGAATGTAAGTTTTTAGTATACTGGTACAAATTACAAAGAGTGGCAGATACCAAGCTAAAATGAGACCCTAGGGAAAGTCCAAAGAACAGAGAAATCTTTATGGCAAACTAAATTAGACATTTTCTATCTTGCATTATAATGATAATAATATTTTTATTATATTTTTGATGGGAAAATTCTGATTTGTTTGAGCTGGAGCCACTTCTCGGTCTGCTTCAAAAAACTTCTGTTTCTTTTTTTTAACATACATTTGAGAATAATGAAATATCCTGCTTTTCAGCTTAGAAAATGAAAGTTAAATACTTGATTTCAGATGATTTTTCATTCTGGAAATTGTGTTGGTAATCATAGTACAGCATACATTACAATGATGCACTTTGACTATCTCAGCAAAAGGTTTTGATTGACCTGTTTCTACTTTTTTATCCCCCCCCCCCCCCCCCCCCGTTATTATTTTGTAAGAAAATTCTGAATTATCAGTTTTTCATTCCAACTTGGAATGGGAAAATTATGTCAAAAAACATTGGAAAGAAAGAACTAATTAGCAACATCATGCTAGATTATGGCCTACATGTCTCTGGAGAAGTATATCTGTTTTACCACCTTAAATGATATATTCAAAATGTGTATAGTAAACTTAATATTTTCAGTGTATTGCCTCTGAGAAAATCTTAATCAAGGTAAAGTAACTATAAATGAAAATCATCCATGAATTTTTAACTTAATTAATATTTCATGATAAAAGCCTTATGTTTAAGTAACAATTTCATACAAATTTTCACATTACATGTTTTCTTATAAAGTTGCTTTAAGTAGTATACATTTTTTAGTGTGCTGACATCCTGAAGGACCCTTTGTATGAAAAATGTGATTTACACCTCTCTGTGGTTTATGATAAACCACTTAATAATGTTATGTGACCAGAATTCATTCAGCCATTTTTTCCTTTCAATAAATGCTGATTAGATAGAATGCATTTGGATTGCTCTCTGTGCTTATGCAGCAGTATTGGAGGATAATGCATGCTTTTGACTGAGTCAAGCTATCTTAACATAAATACAACACAAATCAAAATATATTGTAATTGATAGCACTTTCTAAAGGTTTTTGAAACGTTGTGGTCCTTCAAATGGAATTGTTTTTCTATGTAAACCATTGTTTCCACCTATTCTTTTTACAATTTCTCTTATTCCCATTTTTCATGTGAGTGCAAAGAGGAAACGACTAAAACTTCTTTGACTTAACCTACAGGATGCTTCTGATTTTAACAGCTTACACCTTCTTCCTGAAGAATGAAAACTTTAATTCTGCAGTAGCCTTAATTACCTGTGGAATAAACCCTTCCAGGAGGTTGGTTCAATTATAACTTGCAGTTAACACACTGTTATAAGGAAACCAAATGGGACAATATAATAATACACTTTTAATTGCTTTTAATCCTCTAAATAAGATGAGGTTTAGCTTCACAGTCTTTGGATTATATTGGTAAACTTGGTTATGTGTCAAAGTGAGCTGCAAAGATAGGAGTAATTTAGAGCCTAATCCTACTCTTTTTCTACTTAAAGCAATGGGAAAGTAATTTATTACTTGCTCTTAATAGGTCAGAAGCAAGACAATTCTGAGTCTTTCATTTAGAAGTATGAAGATATTATGAGATTAAATCTACCCTGAGTGGTGATCTGTTAGACAGCCATTGTCATCAGTAAAATATGTGAGCATTGTTAATGTTAGAGACATGAATCAGGTAATCAGCATCTGAAAGCAATGACATGTAATTTTACCTCAGTGTAAACATAAAATTTAATATGGGTGTCTGTGTTTTTTTTTTTAATATGTTTGTTCTTCCCCTTTGTTCCTGTTTTGCAAAACTGATTTCGTTATTTCTTCATACCAACTATGATTATAAAAAAAAAAATGAAGTTAGAATTTGATATTTCTAATGATTATTCTGAATCCTGTCCATCACACTGATGTTACTGTAACAGTAGTTACATGCAGATAGTTACACTAAATATCATATATGTATCACTGATTGTTGTAATAACTGGTATTTTATGAACTGCCAAGATACAGGTAAATTCCCAAGAGATATAATACTGATGATCTTGAAATATCACTAAATTCCTTTTTCATAACTCCATTTTTATCCTTTTTTATCATTACCATTTTGGACTGCTTTTACTGACTGTTTTATTGTGATCTATTAGAAGTTAAGGCTGTCTTAAAGTGCAGAGGGACAATATCAAATGGTGTGAGATCAGCAAGACTATAACTAACAGTGGAGTGGGAGCAAATGAACAAAATAAGAACAATTGAACAACTTGATTTCAGAATGGTTGTCATCATACTTTCATTTTAGTATGAAATACTACTTGATAAGAAGGTTTCTCTTTAAAAAAAAAGAGTATTTCTATCATTCCAGCAATTATCTATGTCTATAAATCAGGCAAATTGATGACAGGTATACCTGATGGGGCTTTCATAGTTTTTGTTTCTGCTGAAATTAGTAGAGAAACTGTTCTAACTGACTGGGTGTCCTGGTTTCAGCTGGGATAGAGTTAATTTTCTTTCTAGTAGCTGGTATAGGGTTATGTTTTGGGTTCAGTATGAGAAGAGTGTTGATAACACACTGATGTTTTCAGTTGTTGCTAAGTAGTGTTTATTCTAAAGTCAAGGATCTTTCAGCTTCTGATGCCCAGCCAGCAAGAAGGCTGGAGGGGCACAAGACATTGGGAGGGGACACAGCCAGGGCAGCTGACCCAAACTGGCCAAAGGGGTATTCCATACAATGTAATGTCATGCCCAGTATATAAAATGGGGGATGTTGACTTGGGGGGCAGATTGCTGCTCAGGGACTAACTGGGCATCAGTCGGTGAGTGGTGAGCAATTGCATTGTGCATCACTTGTTTTCTATATTCAATTTTTTTGTTGTTGTGCTTTTGTGTCCTATTAAACTGTCTTTATCTCTCAACCCATGAGTTTTACTTTTTTTCAATTCTCTCCCCTCTGCCACTGCAGGGGCGGGGAAGTGAGTGAGTAGCTGCACGGTGCTGAGTTGCTGGCTGGGTTTACACCACTACACTGGGTAAAGTCAGCATTGTATCCACAAAGTTTAATTATTTTAAAAAAAAGACTTTCAGAAAAGGAAATACTAATTGCTTCTGCTATCAGGCTTTGATCTTGTTTTAATGTTATTTACATTCCACAATTGTAGTGGAAAGTGAGTATGTGTGTGATTTAGAAATGTATCTGGAATGAATGCCTTTTTTAAGCATTAATCTTACCTTTTTTTTTTCTCTCCAATATTTACTTTAATCACAGGGATCTTTCCAGAAGTAAATAGATGATTTGGTATTCGAACTTAAAAATGTGAATAGGAACATACAGGCAATATTGTCCAAGTACTTGTAGAAATTTTTTCAGACCTGTCCCTGAGCACCTAGAACTACAGAGAAAGGCCAAACTGCATGGAAGAGTGAAATAGGCTGGTGCTTAGCATAATTAAATCTCAGGTGTGTTAGTTAATTCTGACTTGGATGTGAGATACAAAACAAGAGACACTGAACGCTAATGGTTCTCTTGCATCCTTGAAAATGATAACATGCAGCAGCGTGTGTGATTGTTGATTAATAAACAAGCACCTAAAGTGCATGATGAGTCACAGGGTAAAGCCAAATGTTTTCAGACACCCTTGCTAGTCAGTTGCATATACAGGTGCCAAGATACTGAGGAGACTGTAAGTGGAATTGATCCATAAGTAGTTAAGAAAAGGAAAGCACCCACAAGCCTTGCTCTCCTTTAAGTTTGTCTGTGCACAACATATTATAAGTGAACATTCAATTCATGGAGTAGATGGTGATTTTTTAAAATAGTGGAGTTTACTGGGGCTGTGCATAATGCTTGTGAGTCTTGAGGCTACTCGTGATGTCAGACTTTCTCTGTTGCTCCTTGCTGCCCATGCCAGTCAGAGTAAAGATAAGTCCAGTCTGCTACCTTTCATTGTACTTCAAGACAACAGAAGACCTCTTGTGCTCTGCCCATGCAGTCCTTCTTTTATTGCTGGCTATTTCAGGTGAAATATTGTGGCAGACATAACAGTGGTTTGGGTTTTTTTCATTGAAAGAATGTGCCTTGGTAGCTAGAGCCTTTATGTTTGGGAAAGACACATCTCCTAATATATAGCTTGAAAGTTGTTTTTTCTGAGGACATGAAAGTTTAAAGGACATCAGTTTCAAAATTTGCACAGAGGATTGTTGTTTCACATCAGATCTGTGAAAAAAACCCAGGTTTTATGCAATGAGAGGGGCAAAGTCATCAGAAACACTAAGTTCTAGGCACTAGAACAGCATGCTTTAACTGATCTGAACCAAAACATGAGCCCAGGAGCTCCATTTCAGCTCAGACCTGGCTGTTCCTGAATTGTTGTTTGGATTCCCTGGACTGACCTTGAAGCAGGCTTATTAGCCTTGCTTTAGCCTGATGCTCATTAGGCTGTTGATAGGACCTGTTGGTGTCACCACACTGCTCTGCTTGCCCAGCTGAGGTGCAGTGGAGCTGCTTGCCTCTTGGTGCAGTCATTGCCTGGTCTTGGTGCTGTCATAGCCACCCTGGGCTCCTGGCTGACTTTCCTGTAGGGATCAGCCCAGCTCTTGCTCCTCCCAGATATTAAGCATCTTTTCTGGCATTGGACTGAGAGGTTTCCTTCCTAGTTGACTTCAGAGACATGCTGGAGTACCTTCTGGGCAGAGTTGGATAGCATGGTGTTATTTAACCTTAATTACTATACATTTCCTAAGGGGATTTGGCAAGCACTAGAGGAGTGGGAGGGATTGCAATATTTTACTCTGAAGCACTGAGTCAGCATAAGAATAAATCACAATAGCTGACTAGCCAGAATTAGTGGTATGCATTCAACATGTCACTTAATCCCTATTGATCCTACCGAAGATACTTACTGTATTTATCCTCTTTGTATTTTTATTCTGTATGTTAAGCAGGGGAAGACCAAGCTTCGTCATTAGTATTTAGATCACTGGCATAGAACTGGAGGCGCATAACCAATGGTAACAATAGTAATGTCAACCAAAAAAACCCCTATTATTGTGTGCTAGTGCAGCGCAGTAAAAAATTGCATTCCCTTTTGAAATGCAACCTACAGTTTCTAGAACTGATGTCACTGGAGTGAGATAATACTGATAGTCTTCTCCCCACCCTCCCCGAGGAATCAATAGCACTCTAGAAATTTCTGTAGCAAGCAGTGTATCCAACCACAAATGATCATCTCAGTCATGGAGATTAAGGAGTTTGTTTGCTTGTTTTTCAGGAGTAACTCTGGATTTCAAGTCCTTTATTCTAGGGAGGCATGAAATCAGTCTGGATGTTTTATCCTCACAGAAGAATAGGATTGTGTACATACTTCTTGTTGCTTCTTCTGGTTTTGACGTAATGATCAGAGTTTATAGAAAGAAAAAACATAGTCTTTATTGGCATAATGACCAATGAAATTAGTTTCAAAGACCAACTTCTGATATTTGTTCATGAACTGATCCAGCTTGCATCCATTAAGACTCATGATAGTATCTGATTGCATGAGTACTGAAACACTCGGAGCAGAGAATATAATTCCTTGGATTCTCTTATGAACCAGGAAGAGCTCTACCAGAACGAATACTTTTTCAAGTGGAAGAGGTCCTTGATTTCTCCTGAAATCTAGGCAGTCTGCATAGGCCTTGATACTGAAATATATTATTTCATCTTGCATTTCCAATAGGTCAATATCTCATTAGTTCAACTGAAGTTTATCACAAAGCAGTTCCAGTTTGTCACCTGTTGGTGCAATTTTATACTGTTTATTCTCATTGTGATAGTATTGTTATTTCTTAAATTGGTATTCCAGTTTTACATGCTGGTCAGACCACCTACTTTTGATAAACAGTTTTCCCAGGCTGCATGAAAGAGCATTTTGAACTTTCTCAAAACATTCCATTCTTCCCCTCATTTTTAAATGACTTCAACCAAAAAAATAACAGAGCTTGAGGCATTCAAGACTAAATTTTGCTTATAAGATATTTTGCCAGGACAGCATGATGCTGAAACTAGATTTTATCCCTAACATGGTTTTATAATTCCATTTGAAACAATCAATTTACCTGTCCTTTTTTATACTGTTTTTTTTTTTTTGCTAAAGCTCCACATGACATTAGAAAAAAAGAAAATTTATCACAAAAGTCCAGGTCTGTGCTTTATTTTATGCAGAGGACTTAGGCATTATGATTTTGCACCATCTTTTTCTTTCTAAAACTTGATATACAAAATTGTCTAACTATTTCATATCAAAGAATGATGACATTGATGGCGTAATGCACATTTCTGGGTTATCAGCTGGCTGGTACACGTCTCCAACATATCTGGCTTGCTTCACCAGAGTTCAGATGACCACTGCCTATGTCAAAAATCTGCCAATATATTTCAGTAGCCCTTAACAAATACCAAGGCTTAGACTCAGTTTCTGGGTTCAATACCATGTACAGGAGAATGTGTTACAGCTTCTGTTTGCCTCAAGAATCCTGAGTTCACCGCTACCATCCCAAATGGGTATGCTTTTCTGCTCACCTACAGTGTTCAACTCAGACAAATACTTGATCTGACATGCATTTAAAATACAGAATAATTTGCTTTACAGTTAACAATAGTTTCTATGACAGCATATGCTATCAATATGAATCACATTATTAATCCTGTTGAGAATCGTCAGCTGCTGTGGTCTTTGAATGAGCAAGTAATGGAGCTCTATAGATAGAGATGGCTATGGACAGTGTTCCTGTTCTCCCCTGCTCACTATTTGTGTTTTCCTGTAAGACTGTGTGGAAGTACCAGGTGTATGGGTGGCTCTGATGGATTCTTTTGTAATAATAAATAAAATAAAATTACTTTCAATGGCCAGGTAGCATGCCTGTAGCATGAAATAGAAATTACATCGTGGAGTGTTTCCAGAAATTTCCACTGGAACACTTTTCTGTTAGAAATGTAATTTGTCAAGTTTAAGGTAGTTTGCAGAAGTGTGCTAATATTTGAATTTTTTTCAGGGATACAAAAGATTTCTTCTTATTATTGCTGCTATTGAAATAGATTTTTTTCATTTTAATATTAAGTAAAATAATAAGCATCCAAGCCAGTTAATTTATTCAAACAGCATGCTTTAATTGATCTGAAAAAAACATGGCAGAGTTTTCCATGGAAAATTTATTCTGAAAGGAAAACATGGTATGCAAATCAATGCAAATCTCTGCTGTAGTTAGGATTGGGTCAATACACATGTTACAGTAAGTAATAAGACAGTGAGACTAGAAGCAATACTTCAGCGTCAGACACTTGTAACAATGTACAAAGTATTTATTGTAACTTCTTCTAGATTTGTTATTTGTCCTTTTAGTGTGTCTAATGAAGACCATAAAAATTAATTACTTCCATAATTCAACTTTATAATAAAGATTTTCAGGTCTTTAGTAGGCCTTTTGGGCTGGTTTGAGACCAATAGCTCTAAGGATGCCAGCACTGTCTCTTGCTCTTCTCTCTGCATCCTGTGTGAAGCCCTGCTTGCTACTCTTTCAGTTATATTTTTGATGCTGCTTTACCCACAAATGTCCTATTGCAGCTCTGGGAAAGAATGTGCCTGCTAATTTCTCCACAGAATTGTAGAAGAAATCAATGTTACCGTAAAATGTACATGAAGAAGGAAGTAGAACTAAGAAAAAAATCCACAGGAAAAAAACTGTAAAATTGCAGCAGATAGAAACAAATAACAAATAATTTGGTGCTGTTCTTACTCACTCTTCTCAAAAACAACAAAAAAGATAATTTCTGAAGAAAAATGATTGACTACTCCTTCCATTAAATATTTTTAAATGCATCTTCTCCAGTACTACTTATCTTTGAAGGTAAAGTAGTTTTTCTTAAGGACTGGCACTGACTACCTCAGTAAATGCATGTATTTCTCAGCACTGTTTGTCTTCCTCTCCCCTTGGGAGCCCACTCAGACACCCACCTACACAGAGATGTTTTCTGACCTTGTGAATTTTAAAACATGCATACTAAATAGCAGAGAATTGCAGTAGCTGAGGTTAATAATTAACCATGCCCCTTAAACCCCTAGGAGGCACTCACTTGCTCACTTACTAGAGACCCATCATTCCCAGGAGACACCTGTTACTGTACTTGCTCACTTCAAACTTAAGTGTTCCTATTTCTGTCTCAGATGTTGGAGAATAGGTTAGTGCAGACTCAAGGCATACTGCTGCCAAGGGTTTGCTTCCAATTTACAATGGCTTGAAGAGAGAGCTATCTGGAAAGAGCAAGTAATGTACCAGCTTGCTACTGCAAATGTATTTCAGGGATTTAAAATTCCGTTGCTCGTTTGGGTTTTTTTTCTCCCTTTTTTTAAACATCGTTTATAGTTATAGTTATATTGAGAGGCAGAGCTAATGGTATATATGTCAAACCCCAGCAAATCCCTCTACTTGAAAAACAGCTAGAGAGGCTTGAACAAATGTAGGTTGGCAGACAAGTTTCTTTTTGATCCTAACCTATTTCTGTATAAACAAGAAGGTAAAGATTGTATTATTAATTACTAATTATTAGTTACTAAGCTGAGTATGACCTGTACTAAGACATCTCAATTTTAACAGCCCTCTGTGGTTGTTCAAAGTCTTCTTAGCTCCTAGAAATATGCTTGTATTTAATCTCTTGTGAGGTGTGAGTCTAATTCACTGTTGGTTACAATGTGCATGTCATTTATAGCCTACAGAAGAAATCAACCTCCTTTAGCCATTACTCCTTCCTGAGAATATATATGGAAGCTGATCTCTCTCTTCTGCACTCTAGATTGTTCTCTGATACCTTTGGGAAGGACTAGTTGTACAGCTCCTAACACTCCCTTGGCACTCCTGAGAGCTGCTTAAAAAATAAGAATTCTAACTACCGTTTCAGTCTAGCATTGCCATGTTTACACAGAACAGAACACATTAGGAAGACTGTTCCTGGTAGATATGGGAGGTCAAATAAAGTAGAGATTCTTTGCAATTTAGAAGACTGATTTTTGACCTCACTCATGCCCTTGTAACACCATCATAACTTCTGTGAAGTCACTCTCTGATTTAAATTGTGCTGAATACCAGAATCCCTTTCTGAAACTGTCTCTGTGTCCCATTTCTGTCAATGATCTTAATTTAGGATCACAAAGGGATAATTTTTGATATTTATCTTAACTAGTGATGCAACTAACTGAACAGGAAAAGAGATGTTATTGACCATCTGTGAAAGACCACAGTCAGAGCTAAAGCTTGACTATTTATCAACTGGCCTGGAGAGAAAAATGCACTGCGATACCCTTGTTATGGCATATGAATTAAAGTGAATTAAAACATCCTCTGCTCCTCTGAAGATTCATACATCTTCTGCTTTTGCTTACTTGATGTGATTACTTACAAATAACAAACAGAGCTTACTGGTACTCATTCATATTCTGAATTACTTGTAAATTACAATGTCATAGCCTAGTCTGAAATTATAACTTGTTGTTCAGAAAAATGAAGTATTGACAAATATCTTGATATCTTTGAAGTGCAGGTACTTATTTACTGCAAAAGAGCTATGTCCAAGAGTTGTCTTTAAGCTGAAACACTTGGCAGTAAAAATGTTGGACATAAACTTTAAGAGGAAACTATCCATGATTCTGCTATTGCTGAGTAAACACGTAACAACTTCAAACAGATGACAAAATGTCTGGAAGTAAACAAGTGACTTATAAGTCTATATTCTAGGACTATGAAAAGAATTGGAATGATAATGTGCTTTCTGAGCTTGGCTGCTACAAATCTTTCTGCTCTGATTGGGTGTCATTGTAGCATTTTTCAGTATGTTGACAGCAAACATGGCCGTCAGTGTTGTTAACGTATGTGCCCGTAATACCAATTTTCTGTCACCACAGTACTTTCTTACCCTTTTTTCAAGTGTGAAAGTGATTGAATCTGCTACTTCCTTGCCAAGTGTAATTCCTCTTAAGTAGAAAGAAATCTAAAATCTGGGTTTGATTGTGAAATATCGGTTTAGGAGCATCCAAAATGAAGATTAATATAAACCAATAAAATAGCTATAGAGTTCATTAGTCTTAGTTAACAATTCAAATTTAGAATAAAATTCTGAGCCGCATGTTTATCCTGTTCTGATAAGGTGACTTGGAAATATGTATATATGAAAGAAATCTTAAGTTGTACAAAATGCATTGCATAATTGCTGTATGTAGGATCAACTACTTCCTTGCTGAAATATCTCCATTTATCATGTCATTGGCAACACTGTATAAATATCTTGAATTTGATATATGTATTAAAGATTCATTAGCAAGCCAAATAAAGTGGTAAGTATAAGCAAAACCATTAACACGTGTGTCTTTGCTTCAGTGCTCTGCATGAACATTCCTAGAGGCTTTGGGCAGATTTTTAATTTTACAAGTTACATTCCATCCTAACTATCCCATAAGAGGAATCTTACATCCATCCAGACTCAGATAAATCTGTCTAACTAGTTGACCGTCTTAGGAATATGTTACATTTCTTTGTCTAAAATCCATAGGAAGCAATAGTGGCAAAAATATCCTTAACCATCATTAAAACTCAATTTTTCATTACTGCTCCTTCAGATTAGAACTCTTCAGAGTTTGTTTCCATTTGTTCATTACATCTTATCTAAACTATTGAAATGAATGGTACTGGGCTAGCCATGAGAGCCCTCCCTTGGGCACCAGCTGGTGTAGAACGTTGCTTCTTGTGTTTAGTTGCAGAAGTCGTTTCTCATTTTTGTATTTTGGGTTATATATGTTCTCTAGTTTGCAAGGGGTACAGGTTAATTTCCAGGTTTTTCATTATGAATTGTGAACCCTAAGCATTATATTAGAAATAATTTTCATGCAGTACTGTCATGAACTTTGGAATCAGCAATGCCAGTTTCGTTATTATTTCCAAGAGATAAATTCATAGATACCATTGGAGTTATGTTCTTAGCAATCAACTGGTAATTCTGGAGTATGTTCTTGACAGTTTGAGCTGAACCTGAGCTTTTGATACCCATTTGGTATTTTAGCTCCTTTACCAATGGTTATCATGACTGGTTATCCCTCTGAATCTGTTTTTTTAGTTAAATGTGCAGGGTAAAGATGATAAAGTTCGAGGAGTGTAATTTTAAAAGAGTTCAGTATAATTTTCATTATGTGAATTATATTCAGATATTATGACCTTATAAACACATATCGTACTAACAGTAATCACAGCAAGGGCTTTAATTTTCCTGAAAGTTCTCTCCACTGTTACTGACTTCTTATTTGATCTTAAGCGTGAAATGAGCATGAAAAAAGAATAATTTGTCTGTTTGATCAGCAATGGCTTTAACCTAGTTACCTAGCATCTTGACTTACTGGATAGATCAACATTAAACATTGCTTATCACATATACAGTGAATTGAATTATTCTGTACTGGTGTGAATTATTACATGGTAGGTCATTCTTCACACATGGAAATGTTCTGTATGTCCATTAAATGTGAGACTTATCAATGACCTGTGCATACCACCCATATGCAATAGGTCAAATCTACCCAGATTTTTCAGAGAGAAAACCATGAACCCTATAGTTGGGGAAATCACTTTACTTCTCTCAGCCTGTGTTTATTCCTTGATGAAGTAATCTGTAATGATTTAATTATAAATAATGCTATATAGTTAAAATAATTTGTATTTCTAAAGTACTCTGAGTAAAAATATACTATACCATGGCATTATTCCTAGGAAATATCTGAGCTTGTTCATATTAAGCACTTTTTATGTCAGTATACTTGAGTGTTTAATATTGCTTAGTTTTTTCTGATAAATCTCATAAGAAATTTACTTCAGTACAAAATACACAGGGTCCATAAGTTGTTTTATCAACAAAACACTAGTTGGCAAGAAATATATATATGGTTAGTCAGACATCTGATTTACTCTTTTCCCGCTGTCCTTTTATTTTTATGCTTTTGTCTTTTATATTTCTTGTACTGGAGAGCCCAGAACTGGACACAGCACTCCAGGTGTGGCCTCACCAGTGCTGAGTAGAGGGGAAGGATCACCTCCCTTGACCTGCTTGGCGCCACTCTTCCTAGTGCGTTCCAGGAAAGTAGGATACTTGACAGGACAAAAGGCAATAGGCACAAACTGAAACACAGGAGGTTCTTTCTGAACATCAGGAAACACTCTTACTGTGAGGGTGACTGAGCACTGGCACAGGTTGCCCAGAGAGGCTGTGGAGCCTCCATCCGTGGAGGTATTCAAAAGCCATCTGGACATGGTCCTGGGCAATTGGCTGTAGGTGACCCTGCTTGAGCAAGAGGGTTGGACAAGAGGACCTCCAGAGGCCCTTTCCAACTTCAACCATTCTGTGATGCTATGATTACTTACAACACAGACCTGAGGCAGCAAAAGCGCATAAAAGCTAAAGGAACTCAGCCTTCTCATATTTTTGTCCTTGATATTAAGCTACAAACTAATCTGAGATTCTCTCTGACAGATATGCCTATCTGTCAATAGGGAATGGGGCACCAGCTGGATTATGGCTTTTGTAACCTCTAGCACTGTCCTATCAGCTGACCCAAAGACCAGCATGTCAGACATACACAGGTTTCATATAAAAGAAGGAAGATGGGAAGCACGAGAACAGTGAATGTGAGAAAACGGATTGCACAAATGATTCTTTGTGTATATACACTCATGCCCATGGGGTGTGTGCAGATTTATGAAATTTTGTAAAGGTTATATGTGTATATTTTAAATAAAGTTGTGCAAATGATTGTCTGTGTAGGATTCAGTAGAGAGGGCTTTTTTATCCAGAAGATAGTGCATTAGATCTGTTGCATGTGGGTTGTGTGCAGGGATCACTGAAATATAATAGTTCTGGTACCTTATAAAACCTATAGGGTTTTTCCACTTATGATGAGTAGGGAGAAGAAAAATACAGGAAGCAAAAAACATTGGATTTATCTGAAAAGTTACTTTTCTCTTATCAAAATGAAAATTTGTGTGAGGAAAAAATGGAATTAACAAAACAGTTTTGGAAAGCATTTATGTATTAAAAACATGTATTGCTCAATTCAGCTTAAAATCCAGCTGAATTCTGAAAGAAAAAAATAAAAATATTTCATTTTAAAATTAAACTATTTAAAAAAATATTTCAAAATACTTTCCTAATTTTTTTCACAAAAACCTGACCTAAGTTTGCCCTGAAATCTCTTTGCTGTGAAATGACACTTTTGGTGTCAAACCACTTGCAGAGGAAACCACTTGCAGCTCAGCTTTAATGTATTTAAATGTGTCAGTGTTATCAAAAAATATGTTCTTAAAAACAGACGTACTTTAAAATGTTTCAGGAAAATACACATTTACTGGAAAACCATAAGCATTTTTATCTATATAGGAAAGATTTCTGATATTTGCATACCTAGAAAGAGAATTTCTCCATGTGTGCTTTAAAATATGATAGAAAACTAAGTGAACATAAAGAAAATCTCTTACGCAGTTTTCTTGGGCTTTAACAAATTAAAAAGAAGATAGTCTTTCAATACTTGAAACTTTGTTTTCTTTCCCTGTGCCTTACCAGGTGTTTTTGTATGTATGTCATAAAAGTCTACTTGTGTCATGTTGTTAGATGCTTATCAGGCCCAATTTAGATTAGAAAGTTAAAGGATAGTGCCAAAGAGTATCTATGAACTCAGGCTTGATCTTAAAATTAGAATTTGTAATATTAGCATAATTGTGCAGCTACAGAAACTCTAGTTTTAGCTATTTTCATAGTTCAGTAAAGTTGAACTTTTTTGAGAGCACATATATCCATTATAAATTCCACTGAGACAGGAGCCTCAGAATATGTTCCTGAAGGTTGGACACAGTCCATGTTTGTGATGTCCTAGTGATGTGCCCCTCACCCTCAGTTATTTTTGCCATATATATTTGCAGAGGCTTATACTTTGGAAACAATTGAAAGACAATTTGCATAATGATATGCAGTATTGGAAAGATTATGTCAGTGATATGTTTGCATATTTATAGCAGTGTTGCTGGCCAGAAATTTACGTATGTTTTTGTTCCAATTTCCAAGAAGATACATAGCAAATGGTAAGTATGGAAATCAGCAGTTCTCTCTGTGTTCTGGATTCTTAGGGTTGTTGTGGCCCGCAACACTAACTTCAGTTATTTGAAATACTATTACATTAGCTTGTGAAGTTTTTCACATCTGTGCTCCTAACAGTCTCTGCCATAAAGTTACAAAGTCTACTTACAAGGTCAGGGTAACCATTATAGGAAGGTAAAGGGTAATCCTTGTTTTGAATCTACAGACATGTGAAAGACATTGCCAAGGGAAAACATTACATTTATGCTGAGCCAGAAATTAAATACAGATTTTCCAATATCCTTTTCCTTTCAACTTCCTTCCTTCTGTCTGAAGAGTGCTGTGATAAATGTAATTACATGAACACCACTTAACTATTTTATAATTAGAAAATTGTGGATTTTCTGTTACCTTTTACATAATGCTTAAAAAAGATACAACTTCTTCTTTGAAGGCATGAAATAAAAGAAATAGATTAGTCAATTGATCTAACTGCCGCTAAACTTTGTTTCGTTCACAGTTCTGAATATGAGCTGTATGTTCAATTATACACAGACTGTGGCTTGACATTATTTGATTCAATCACCTATAATCATATGGAACAATCCGAGAAAGCAATGTCACTTAAGATGAGGATATCAGCATAAAATCAATTATAATCAATTTATTAAAATCCGTCTTAAAATAGTGCAAGTATTGAATTCCTTTTTCACTTTAAAGTTCTTGAATTAATTTTTTTTGGAAGGAAGTTCTGCTTAAAGTTTCTTTCCCCTGCATCTGCCCAGACTTTCTGCTTTGTTTGTCCTGAACTGGAAAAGAAACATCTTTTTCTACCGCTTATCTAGGAGAATTTTTGGACAAACCTCAAATGTAAATATTTGTGCTTTGAAAGTAACAGACATAAAGCTGATACTGTGCTAAATAATTTTGTTGGCCAGATGGCATAGTGGCAGCAATAAAAGCAGCCAAATGGGAGAGCTGCATTTAATTCTGGACTTTGCAATACGGGTCTGCTGTTGGTGAGATGGATACTTTTTTATTTTTAGAGGGCATTGACCAGAAAGTGTTCTTGCTAATGCCAGCTGGCTTTATGAAGTGCCTGCTGCCTCATCCAATCAAGATCCAAGACTGTCTGCAGCCATGACAATATTGTTGCCCATTATGTTGTTTTGTTGGGAAAAAGCAAAACATTTTGGTATAAATAGGGAAAGAACAGGCACCTAAAGTCAGACAACAAGAGTACATTGATTTATATCAGCTGAGGATTTGACCTCTGTATTGTTACTCATTCGCATGAAGTAAATGAAGAAGAAATAGTGAAATTAATCCTGAAAGTTGCGAAGTTCAAAGTGCAAATTGCACACATTCATCTATATGGTGGTGTATGAATAGAGATGCAAACAAAGTACTTAAGCAGCTCACAAACAGCCTTCCAGTGCCACTCATTTAGAGTTGGCTCGTGTGACTTCTCACGGCAGCACAATTTGCGATGTAGATACAAAGCAAGGTTGAGACTTAAGCCCAGATTCCTGTGCCAGAAAGGCTTTCTGTTATATTCAGAGAGGAAATTGAAGAGTTGTACTTTCCCTGGTGAATCATAAGAATGACCATCTCCTATGAGAATCTCAGTACTGGCTAACAGTGCAGTTCATCAGAACCTGCAGGCCTGCCTGACCCTGTAGAAAATGGCCATGATATTTAGAAAGCTTTTCTGGTGGAGAATTTTGATATTTTCATTATGTGATTCTTTTCTAAATGACATAATACTTTCATTATGTGGTCCTAATTTCTTTCTGAATGACGCTATTGTAAAAACTAGGTCTTAGAATGAAAAATCCTGATATTTTATTTTAATTATGTTTTGACTAAATAATATCAAGTTACTCTTTTTCTGTGACACCTAATTGTCCCAAAACCTACATTTTGTGTTCTTCATAATTCACTGTACAATGAAAGAATAGAATTGTATTAAGTGTCCAAAGCACTTTTTGCTTTTGGTACTTCCCATACTTTGGTATTGGAGACAAAGAGAGGTGGCTAGGCAAAAATGTTACTTGTCTATGTGACACCTCTTAACAGTAGAACAGATGAAAATTTATTTCACCTTGGCACATTTTTTTAATAACATCTTAATATTGAAAACTTTCTTGGAACTGATAACGAGCATCAGAGTGAGTGTCTAGAATTACAGTCACAGCATTAAACACATTCTTAGATGAATATTTGAGAGAGTGCATAATAAGAATGAATTTGGCTGTCTGAAAAGACTATGCAGACTACTTTCAATCATCTTTCAATCACAGTACACTTCTGTGGGCCTGTAGTATCTTCATTAGGCTGTTTTCTCCTTGTGACCTTGAAAGTTACCCATCTGGTCTATAGTTGTGGAATAAAAGGCATGAACTCCAGTTTGTGAATTCTTTTTAGACTTTCTTGAGTCTCAAACAGTGTATTCATGGACAATGTTGATAATGTTTTTATGATCAAAAAATATCTGTAAACATGTGATTGACAAAGGTCACTATGCAGTGACTACTAAAAATGTAGGGTTTAGTGAGCTGTAATTTGAACTCATCCTTCATCAGCCACATAACAAAATGTATCATTAGTCCTTTGTTGTCTGTTGTATTTATGTGAGACATGCAATCAAAACCAGCCATTTATTAAACATGGAGTATTTTTCTTTCTACTACCTTACTTTCAGAATCCCTTAAAGAGACTAAAGGAACATGAGCTCTAGCAAATACATGTTCCTAATAACAAAAATTCATGCATCTTTCCCACAAGCAAAAAAAAAAAAAAAAAAATATCTGAAGAAATATCCATGAATATTTGCCACAATTCAGCTGTGCTGAAAAGACCTTGGAAGGGACTGGAGCAAATGACCTGAATCTTTTAAAGGGGAATCTTTGCACCAATCTGTAGTTCTCATCACTGCAAGGCATGCTATATTCATCAATAGGAGAAAGTTTTTCCATATTTAACATATTGTTGCATATTGATGTCTATCACACCCAAAGTTTTACACTTCAACTTTGTTAAATTGGTGATGAAATGTTACATGTGTAGCCATATTTTTAATTGAGGAGGTGTTCTTTTTTATGCTAACCAGTTCCAGAATACTTCAACTAGCTTGACTATTAAAACCTATATATAGTAATGTTCTACTTATGGAAATATATCTATAAAGTTTTAACTATGAACACTTTAATTGATTTTAACAACTTTTACTATAAGCCATGCTTTTTTTGTTTATATTTTACAGTATTTTATGCATTATAACTTGATTTTCCTTCAGTTATATAACTTCTTTAATGATTTTGTTAAGTGTATGATGAAAATCTTTTGAAAGTGATTAACTGATGTCTCTCCTTTTTGGGTCCAAATCTGAAGTGAAAGATAAAAGTGATTTTGATTTGGAATGCAAAAATGAAAATGAAATGGCAGATGTGGAAATCAAGTCCTAGGATAATAAAAGTAGGCACATTCAAGAAGTTAGCAGAGACCCCACTGTTGTTTTCCAGGCAATCATCTCATTGCCTCCTTCAAGTCATGCTTTTAATATTAATTGGCTGGAGCATATATCAACAAACACATAACAGGATTATTTTTATTAGAAAAAGCAAGTTAAAATTTGATTTCATAGAATTTTACCACTACACTTTTGAAGAAGAAAAATCAAACCACAAACAAACATGTTTTTCTGTGACATTACACTGTTTTCTCATTCAGTAACTGTATAACAAGTTGATGGTTGTAATCAATTCCACATATAAATATTCCAGTACTTCTTATGAGGCTGTACATTTAATCACTTTTACTGTGTTAACTACATTCTGAAATAATTACTGACATTTTGAGTCAAATGTAAAGTAATAGTTTCACATTTCAACAGCTCTTACATTTCAGCAGTTTGCTTCAAATGACATCACTGACAATTGCAGAGTAACTTTTAACCTAAAGGATCGGGCATGGTGTTGCAGATGGTCATAATAGGAAATAAGCACCAATCTACAAATAAGTACATTTCTAATTAATGTAATTAATTTTTTTAAAAAACACTTTTTTGTGTGTGTGTATTTAGGATATTTTTGCAACAGTTAGTTTACTGTCAGTTAGATGTATCCTTTTAGTGTTTTAAAATGCCCATCACATTCTATATTGTTTTGTGGACCACTGCCCTTCAAACATTTTCCTACAATGGAAGAAAAAGTATATTCTAATTTTACAGTAGTGTTATAGTTTTAAAGGTTTTTCAGTACGAAATGTGAAAAAACATGCAAATGAACAAAACCCTCCACATCTTTGGCATGGGTTTTAATTAAACAAGGTGGCTGTATAGATAATTAGCCTTGGAGTATAGTTGTGGACATGGACCTCATCTGTTATTTTGTCTGTAACTACCTTTTTATCAGTTTCTTCTTCAATTACCTCTTTTAAATATATTTCTCCAACAATCTATTTGTCACAATGAAAGTGTATGTAACCCTGATTAAAATGAAATAATGGAACAAATTGTATTTTTTTGTTCATTACTGCCTCTTTTTTTCCCATCAAATCTATAATGCCTTTTCAAATATCTAATTTCTGAATAAAATTAACCGTTTTCTCCTTCAAGGCCTTGGGTTTTGAGCCTGTGGCATGTTTATTATTATAACTTGCATAGCTGCACTGTTCATCAAGAATAGCATTTGTTTCATCTAACTTGAGTGATCTAAAAGTTATGTAGCTGATTTAAATTCCTCAATATTTAGTGAAGAATATCTTCATTCTATTAAATATCTTCCTAGATGGGATACATTTCTATAGTTCTGTTCTTCCACTTCTTGTATAGAAGTGTAGTTGACTGAGACTTTATGCCTGAGGTTTTATTGTCCAATTTATACAAAATGTGACAACCCTTTAAAAATCACTATGCCTATAAATTTAAGACATTTAAGTTAGAGAATAATTTGGACAATTTAGATGAATGAGCAGGAAACAAACATTGAGGACTACATGATGCATAAGAATAATATAAAATATTGAGTCTATTACCTAATTTTCGAAAACATTTCAACTGCAGATTTTGCAAAATATGTCATCATTGATACAGTTTTGGTGACCAGTAAAAAAATTCTTCTTCCTAATTGCTCACAAAATGCATTAATACTTGTATTTGCATATCTGCCCTATTAGACTTGCAGTGCCTGGTTTATATATTCATATACATTTAGAATTAGATCCTATTCTTCCAAGGGTTATTCCTGGATTTTCCTAAAATTTGATGCTATGACTCTCACTGTTCATATTGGGCTAGAGTCTTTTCTTGTGAACAGTTACTGAAAATAAAATATTCTCAATAGTATTAATAATTAACCTTTTAACAATGTGTTGTGGTTTAACCCCAGGCAGCAACTAAGCACCACGCAGCCGCTCACTCACTCCCCCCCCACCCAGTGGGATGGGGGAGAAAATCAGGAAAAGAAGTAAAACTCCTGGGTTGAGATAAGAACGGTTTAATAGAACAGAAAAGAAGAAACTAATAATGATAATGATAACACTAATAAAAAGACAGCAGTAGTAATAAAAGGATTGAAATGTACGAATGATGCTCAGGGCAATTGCTCACCACCCGCCGACCAACACCCAGCCAGTCCCCGAGCGGCAAAACCCTGCCCCTCCCCCATTCCCAGTTCCTAAACTAGATGGGACGTCACATGGTATGGAATACACTGTTGGCCAGTTTGGGTCAGGTGCCCTGGCTGGGCATGAGAAGCTGAAAAATCCTTGACTATAGTCTAAACACTACTTAGCAACAACTGAAAACATCAGTGTTATCAACATTCTTCACATACTGAACACAAAACATAGCACTGCACCAGCTACTAGGAAGACAGTTAACTCTATCCCAGCTGAAACCAGGACATAATGACAAATCAAAAAATGAGACTTAAGACCCAAAGAGTTCCACTTCGGTGCAATGTATGTATTAATAATTCAGATCTGTATTGATGGCTATTTTTTCCCTGTTTATCTAATGAGTTCTATACAGAACACTGTGGTCTACTAGCAATATATTCAAAATGTTTCATCTAATCTTAGGAGCGGGAATATTTTTCATTACTTAGAAGAAGACATTACTTCTTGTGCATCAATGCTTTGTTAATACTAAAGCTTGATGTTTTGAAAGGTTCATATATGCTTTAGCTATCTCGATCTGTGAT
Source organism: Buteo buteo (assembly GCF_964188355.1). Lineage (NCBI taxonomy): Eukaryota > Metazoa > Chordata > Aves > Accipitriformes > Accipitridae > Buteo > Buteo buteo. The sequence continues at coordinate 22,727,197 of NC_134171.1, forward strand.
TTCAATGACATTCTGGCAAAGATCCCTTTGCAGACACAAGCCTCTCTTTGTGCAGGGAAGTAAAACATAGAGAAAGCAATTTTTATAAATGGCTATGTCTACATTAGCAAATAGAATGGCAGAAGAGGAATTGATCTGAATGGTGAAACAGTGGGTGCTGAGGCTGATTTTCATACTATATGCATTTTGTGGAGATTTACTGTGGACTAGCTCTAGTCTAATCCTGTGAACTGAGCTCCTGTTAGTTCAAGCTATCTAGGTATGCTTTTGGATCATATCCTTCATTTGAACTGGATCCAAAAAGACTCCAATATGTATGCTTCAAGGTAGTTCTTTCAAGTATAGCAAAATACAATAATAGGGGATGATAGGGAGATAAATTTCTGTAGCTCATGCCTTATGTGAACTAAAATATTAATGTAGATTTACCCAAAATGCTGTATAGAATATGAAAACTTGTATCTATTGTGAACTATTCTGTAGTCCTAAATTCTTCTTATTTTTATATGTATATAAATTGTATATAAATTTATATATATATGAAATAGAATGCTGTGCCAGAACCTCAAGTGATACATGTACATATATGAGTATTGCTTAATGGATTAATTGTTCCTATCATCACATTTTGACCCACTTGGACAACAGATAACTAAAGGATCATCATTCTGTAGCCTATAAAAAATATGTGTGGACAGTCTTTCCGGTTTCATCCTTTCTCTAAGGGCAGTTTTGTGTAAATGACTTTGGAAGTAGGCTTATGAGTGTATACCTCCCATTCAAGAGCTTTTTAGTGCCTGATAACTAGGGTAAAGGATTATATTCTCTTTCTTTTCAACACATTAAATTATTTTAATAATTTTCCAGATTCAGAAGAAGCTGCTCAGGATCTCAACCCAAATATCTGGGTGATTGAGCTGGTAGGATGGAAATGAGGGGGTTTTTTTGTTTGTTTTCAGAGAATAGTATTTGAGCCAATGAGAAACTTTAATGAAACAGTGTAGCAAATAGAGGAACATAAAAATTTCTCACACTTACCCTGAAAGGCAAGAGCTAACAGACATGACAGCTTCTGTGAACTAATATCCCGGGGCTAGTTTTGGGCAGTGAATTCTCTGCTGAACAACAGAAGGAAAAGAAACCCAAACCAACCCATCCAGGAAAGACAGACTCTCTAAATATTTCAAGAAAAGAGAAAGATCTGATCACAGGGAAGTTTGAAAGTGAAGAATGTTAGCCATTGTGAAGGTCTAAGTAGTGAGTAGTATAAGATACTGGAATGACACTTAGCAAATGAATACTGTTCCAGTGCCTTAGTAATAGATTTTGGTCAAACAAAAATGTATTCAGAGGATTTTAATGAAAATTATTAGAAAAGGTTGGAGTAGAGTACTGGAATCTAATGCAATGAGTTCAGGAAAAAATACTAGATTCACTGAACTTGTGTTTAATCTACACAAAAGATTTAGGACAAGCTGTTTTTAAGAAAATAGAAGGAAATATAATCTTATTTCACGTTATAATTGTTCTTGGGAAGACAAAGTGCTACTTCATCCATTTCTTTCTTGTAGTAGAAAAATAAGAGAGCACTTCAGGGTCGTAGATGCTTGGTTCTTATAATTCTCAAACAATGGGATATTGAGGTGATAACAAAATATATTTTTATGAGCAGGCAAAAGAGTATAATAGAATTATTTTGACCATCTCTGCTACAGGATCCCATTTATTCTTGGTTTCTTTATGTTCATCTTTCAATAGCTACCAAGAAGAGCTCTTGTGAAATGCTAAGAATATTGGCTTCATTTAAAATCCTTGTAGATCTTGTTTAATTTTTCTAAATGAACTTGTGTGTTATATTTTGATATGAGGATTCTATCACAAAAGAGTATTGTATCTTTGAGAAAGGGATGTTCTTCATATTATTGGTGTCTCCTCTGATGATATTCATGGAAATAACAGGCATGCCTTTGTTTACTTGTAACAGAGGTGAGAATTATTAGGTATCTACTTAATGAACATAGCTAGGTGAATGAAAAGGATTTTGGGCTGCTCAGAAGTCATTGTGATTCAGAAAGGCAAATTTGTGTAACAAGCAGGAGAGGATATTTGAGAAAAGCACTGAACTTAAAAGGAAAAATGTATGTTTGAATGTTACAGTAAAGATGTTCATCATGTAAAGTGCATTATGAAATATTAACCTTGAATATCAAATCTTAACATGTCACCTTGGGCTTAAGCAAATAGATATTAGTGGAATTGTGTTTCGTATTCATACAGAACAAACAAAATATGCTTCTGGTTCATGACCAGGAGCTCACTACTGCAACTAAAATTAATAAAAATGCTACGAAAATAAATCGCAATAATGATGGAGTCTTTCTCTTGTGTGTAGAATTCTTACCTGATAGCTGAGCCAATCACACTTATCACAGGTGATGCCTGCTACAGAGCTGTAATATCAGAATATTTTTTATTTTATTCAACTCCTGTTTAAAATTGCAGTTGTTACTACTTTTTGCTAAATTTAAAAGAAAAAGTTGATTATTCTTATCTGTGTTTTTCTCCTCTTTTCCTTTCCTGTAGTAATACTTCTCAGCTTTTTCAGTCTTCTCATTGAAAAATAATGCCTCTTTAATTTAATTTCCTGCCAATTTTATATTACCCACAATGATAGAAATTTAGAACAGTAGATATATGTGATTTGAATAGGGGAAAGAGTTGTGTGGGTTGAAACTATTCATGCAGAATAGCAATTGTTCATTAATATTTTGTTTGTCTTCCAACAAGCTTCCAGCAATTAAGAATGAATAGAAAGAAAAGGATAATGACATGTTTTATCAAAATTCAAGTGCTAAAGAAACACATTGAATTTATGTGATGAGTTCATGTATCTCTTCTGCCTATTTTTCAGATCTACCCTATACATATCTCAGAGATGCTGTGTTAGTCTTACAAGCAGCTTGACAGTGATTGACTTTCTGAGCTAACAGGAATTATAATATTATTTAGGTTTGACTCATCACTAGTACTTTGTATGCTTTGGCACAACTGAAATACAGAAATTCCATTCAAACATAAGAAAAACATTCTTTACTATGAGAGTGGCAGAGCAGTGGAACAGGTTGCTCAGAGAGGCTGTGGAGTCTCCAGGCTTGAAGATATTAAAAACCTGACTGACTACAGCCCTGGGCAAAGTGCTCTAGGTGACCCTGCTTCAAGCAGGGGTGTTGGACTAGGTGATCTCCAGAGGTGGCTCTTTGGCCAAATTAAATCCTAGTGAATAACCCAAGATATCACATGTCAATAAAGTGGGACGTCATCTGATTTGAGAGTTACGGGAAAATAAGAACCTTAGTTTCTGATATTCCAGGGTTTTGGGGAGTGCCCAAGCTAATGCTGAATGAGTTAGTAGAAATACTTAAACCAATATAGCTTACTTTAGCTTAGTACTCAGTTTGGGCTAATTTTTTATGCTTCTCAACATAATAAGTTGCTTCTTGGATTGCATTTTACAGTTGTTTAAAATGTTTTCAAAATCCTGATTCTTTTGAGATGTAGGTGGTGTGACAGCAAGAAGGCCTGATAGAATCTTACTATTCTTATCCAAGTGCTAAGTAATTAAGAGAGAAAATTGCCAACTCTTCCTCATTGCGCTCTAGTGCATCCACTTTGTATCCAGAATCAATTGTGAGGTAACAGGCTGAGAAAGGGTTGATGGTTGCAACCCTAGCTCTCAATCAAACGTAAAAAGGATTCACACTTCCACCCCACCATTATAGTCCAAATGCACCAGGATTTGAACCGACAGTATTTACAGAGTTGATAGCAATTGCTATACAGAAACCATGAAAGAATATAGTCCATCAACAATGTGAAGTATCGGTAAATACAATGCAAAACTAGAAATTTTAGGAAACAAAAGGAAAATCCCTCTCATAATGGCAAGAAAGTGTCATGATTAGGCCTCATGCAGCTATATGGATATATTGCTTTTCACCAGGTCTATCCACCAGGTCCCTAATGCCAAGCTCTGAAATTAGGGTTCTTCATGAATCGAAAGTATAATATGATTTTACTTTCTAGCTTGTATAGGGAAGAGTAAATTAATACAGACGAAGATAAACACTGTACCATAGAATAAGTTAATAGGCCTCAATTAGTACAGACTGCAAGAAGTGTATGTCTTTGGCATTGCAGTGATTTTTGTTCTGCTGGTGAGGGGAAAAGAAAATATCTGGTTTATGAAATACAGTTGAAACAAGGAAGAAATGGTAATTTACCTTTGGGGTATAATGCAAAGGTGTATCTTTTCTCTGTGATCTGATCATCTCCATGATCAGATATAATTAGGAATAATTCCAAATGCTGTTATCAGAAAATATTATATCAGTTTTCAGAGGGAGGAAATTATCAGACCTATTGCATTCTTATGAAATGTAAATCCAGTAAGGACTATACCTACTAAGGGACTAGTAAAGGCTTAGGGTTGCTGTTTTGCTGGGAAGGGCAAATTGAACAGCTAGTGGGCTTATCTGGGTAAAAGCAGCTCTACCACATTGATTCACAGTGCAGGCAGATGGAGCTGTATTAATGTTGTGCACTGAAAATCAATAAAGCTAAACATAACCCTCTCCTCTCCCCTCATGAGTATGTGCCTTATTTTGTCAGCACTTGGAAATTTCTCATGTCCATTTTTCTGTGAAATGTTACTGATGTAATTTTATCAATGGAAAAACAAAATTAAGGATATAGTCTGTTTCTCCTTGTTAAAGTGCATCTTATATCCTTATTTTTGGCACTTCAATAAATGTATGATATAACCAGCTTTTTACCAATAACTTTTTAGAAATATTAATCCTGGTATTCATCCTCTTTCCTTCTTGCTTGTCTCATTAATATTTGGTTTTCTTTGAAACCTCAAATGTTTTACAGATTAGGATCTAAATGAAGATTAGAATACATGAAGAAAGTTCTTGTTTATGGAGGGTTTTTCTGCATTCATTGCAACTAATGTGTAAATAACATTTATTATGTATCAACATTCTAGTGCTCATAACTTTCTTGATAGGGATTAATTCTCATTTAACTTAAATGTTCTTGTTAGTAGCAACTAAAGGACTACTATGAGTTATGTAAACAATATTATGCATAAACATATACAGTTTTTTTTCAGAGGCATTTTATAACAATCCCATACTTCTGTGTTTTCATCAACTTTATCTCTAAGATGTCATAGTTTTTTGGGTGTAAAAAATAGCTGCCATAATTAGTCTAGCCTTAATTTTCAAAGTATATAAAAACTCAGTATCTTTTGTGACTGATAGTTCTGTTGACTATTGCTATATTTATCCAGATTGTACTGTCTAAAGTATATGGTGGTTTACGTATCAGAAAGGATGACATGTTGGAAAGAAGACAGTAAACCACAGTGTGGATATCCAACTTTTTCTGTTCTTAAAATTCATTAAATTAATTGAATTAATTGAACAGTGTTCCTTAACTATGCAGGTAACAAACATATATTATGATCAAGGTCTATTTCTTTTTATCAGAAAAGCACAGGCCATGATGTTATTCCATGAGGCATAATGCATTCAAAATTTGCCATACATTTGCCTGAGAAGATCTGGTTCTCAGAAGTAATGCAACATAGAGGTCAGAATTCTGATGTTTGTACTGGAAGTAGAAGTGTAATAAATGCCGCAGAATAACAATTAACATGCACATAATTCTTTCAAAAAGGATTTTGTCAGCATTATATCCTACTCATTGATATTCTGTGGAATGGGCTCAATTGGCTCTACTGAACTGAATACTATGTGTGTTAGTTTTGTGTCAGGTAATTCTTACTCAGTACAGCACTTTAGGAAAAAAGCAAGATGAACATCTGGATCTGTTTAAAAACTCGTTATTAATGTCTTAGTAAAGGCACATCAAATTTCTTTTAGTTTAGAGGATAAATAATGATATTCTTAGGGATTTTCAACCCTGGCTATAAAACAGCCCGACTTTGCATCTGTCACAGGTATTCTTCTCTATATGCCATCTAGGTAAGATGTGTGTCCTTAAAAGAATATGGGAAGAGGAACAGGATGGTCCTAAATCTTTGATAGTTCTTTCCAAAACTTATTTTAAATAACATTACTACCATTCTTGCAGTAACTGCAGATGTCATAACCAGGTGTTGTATGTTTGTGATCTAGTTGGGACTGATTTCCAGAAAATCAATGGGAAAGGGAACAGAAAGTTTTAAATACTCAATAATTTCTTTTAATTCCCATTTTAAGTTGCATCACTCTGTTTTTGTAATAACTGTAGATGATGCAAAATGTTTATGGTACAACATGTCTTTGCCACAAAGTGACCCTAGGCATCTGATTATATCTGGAAAACTAGGTGGAATTGATTCATCACAATCATTGAATAAAACCTTAAAAACCTTTAAGCAAAGCCCTGGGGAGGGGGTATTAATATTTGTCTCTTCAGATTAAATCTCTAATGAGAATTTTCAAAGAGATTATCCCAAAGTGGTCTTTAGAATACTTTGCAAGCAGGACCAACATGTAGGTGTGTCGTAACCATGAACTATAAGCTTTGCATTACACCCTTGAATTCTGTGGGGTCTCTGGATGCCTGTAAGTGTCATACTTTCCAGTTATCTGCGTTCAGAGCTGCAGGTGTGTTTTTCCAAGGATAAACCTGAATAAAGGGCAGGGTCTTCATATTTTAAGGGTAGGTTCCATTGAGCTTAGCTTGGAGTTACAGGGCATTGCTTTTACTACTTCACAGGCAATCTGTACTCAGAGGTCCTCAGCATCTTTTGAAAAGTGGTTGCTAAACTGTGGCTTGTGGTTCCTTGAGAGTCTGAGAGTTATCAGTTTATCATATGACTATTAGGTCGATAGGGCCTTTCAAATGTAGATTTTAATGTTTCCTCTGGAAGCTTTGATAACAGACAAATATAGCAGTCTGTGGGAAATGGTAGGAATTGCTTCCTTAATTTGCATGTTTTCTCAGCTTGTCACAGTATCTCTAGCTAATTCCTTCCTTGAGAGATATTATGATATTCAGGAATAGCTGATGGGACAGGGTCTAAGTACATCTGAATTCTGGGAGAATCACAAAGTTTGCATCATTAGTCCAGAACTTAGTAGTAATTGACATACATGATCTCATTTTATGAAGTTTTGGTCCATCAAACAGTTCACAGCTTAAGTACTGATCTAAACAAGGATTTATAAAGTTAGTTTTTGTGAGGTCAATAAGATTAGTTATGATGTGACAATCTTGAACTCTAGTCAAGAGAAATCCTTCAGTGGAAGTTTAAGAGCCATTTTAATATATCCATTAGATATCATCAGTATTCAGCAATAGGCAACTTCTTAAAATGGAACTTCACTAAACTCCATAGAAATTGATGGTCTCCCACCTGTTTATACCATGTAAAATTTGTTCCATTTTTTTCCTGAAATGTATACATTATGTATGTACTTACTAGTACATACTAAGTATGCTTACTAGTATGCTTAAATACTTAATATGAGAACGTACAAATCACTCTTGCTTCTCTGTGTGATTCCACAACAATATATTGTACCATATCATTTCAAAGATAAGCTGTATGACTTACACTAGATCTTACTTTAAACCAAAATACAGTTTCCCATCAAGAACTAGTATATGGACATTCCTTACATACCCAGCTATTTTAACTGAAAGCAGATTTCTTCTGTTCCAAGCCTGTATATTTATTTTCACTAAATACTATTTAGCATACTAGTACACTATATGGATCCATACATTTACCGATACATATACCCGTATACCACCCGTGCAGCCTGAACCCCTGACTGCACAGCAGGAGGAACAACCAGAGGGTGTGCTCACTGGAAAGACTCCCAAGGTAGGGGAGATTGTAGGCATGTGATGTCTTGCAACACAGGGCAGACAACTCTTCCACACACAGATTTGCAACTGCAGAATAGGGTCAGTGACCTGGTAGCAGACATTAGGGTAGAAAGTCTGCCTGAGGAACCATCAGAGTGAGAGACCCTATTCTAATGGGGGTGGAGGCCCCATCTGCTGACCTGACCTGCTGTTTAGGGAGGTTTACAATGTGCCAGGTGCTCAGACCCAGGATGCTTTGCAGAGACTCCTGAGGCTTATTCACTTGTTGGAGTATTAGAATCATAGCATCAAAGAATTGTTTGGGTTGGAAGCCTTAAAGATCATCAAGTTCCAGCCCCCCTGCCATGGGCAGGGGCACCTTCCACTAGACCAGGTTGCGCAAAGCCCCATCCAACCTGTCCTTGAACAATTCCAGGGATGGGGCATCCACAGCCTCTCTGGGCAACCTGTTCCAGTGCTTCACCACCCTCACAGTAAAGAACTTCCTCCTTACATCTAATCTAAATCTACCCTCTTTCAGTTGAAAGCCATTACCCCTTGTCCAATCACTACATGTCCATTTAAGAAGTCCCTCTCCAGCTTTCTTGTAGGCCCCCTTTAGGTACTGGAAGGCCGCTATAAGGTCTCTTGGAGTCTTCTCTTCTCCAGGCTGAACAACCCCAACTCTCTCATCCTATCTTTATAGGAGAGGTGCTCCAGCCCTCTGATCATCTTCATGGCCCTCCTCTGGACTTGCTTCAACAGGTCCATGTCTTTCTTAAGTTGGGGGCCCCAGAGCTACACACGGTATGCCAGGTAGGGTCTCACGAGAGCGGAGTAGACGGACAGAATCGCCTCCCTCGACCTGCTGGTCACATTTATTTTGATGCAGCCCAGGGTACAGTTGGCTTTCTGGGCTGCGAACGCACATTGCTGTGTCATATTGAGCTTCTTGTCAACCAACACCCCCACGTCCTTCTCCACAGGGTTGCTCTCAATCCATTCTCCACCCAGCCTGTATTTGTGCTTAGGATTGCCCTGAGCCATGTGCAGGACCTTCCACTTGGTCTTGTTGAACTTCATGAGGTCTGCACGGGCCCACCTCTCAAGCCTGTCAAGGTCTCTGTGGATGACATCCCTTCCCTCCAGCATGTCAACCACACCATGCAGTTTGATGTTGTCAGCAAGCTTGCTGCAGGTGCAGTCAATCGCACTAGTGGCCCATGTCGTCGACAAAGGTGTTAAACAGTGCTAGTCCCAATACCGACCCCTGAGGAACGTCACTCATCACTGGTCTCCACTCAGACATCGAGCCGTTGAGTGCAACCCTTTGAGTGTGACCATCCAGCCAATTCCTTATCCCCCGAGTGGTCCATCCATCAAATCCATGTCTCTCCAATTTAGAGACAAGGATGTCGTGCAGGACAGTGTCACATGCTTTGCACAAGTCCAGGTAGATGACATCAGTTTCTCTTCCCTTATCCACCAATGCTGTAAGTCTGTCATAGAAGGCCACCAAATTTGTCAGGCAGGATTTGCCCTTAGTGAAGCCATGTTGGCTGTCACTAATCACCTCCTTATTTTCCATGTGCCTTAGCATAGTTTCCAGGAGGATCTGCTCCATGATCTTGCTGGGCACAGAGGTGAGACTGATGGGCCTGTAGTTCGCCAAGTCTTCTTCTTTTTCCCTTTTTAAAAATGAGGGTTATGTTTCACCTTTTCCACTCAGTGGGAACTTCCCCGGACTGCCACGACTTCTCAAATATGATGGGCAGTGGCTTAGCCACTTCGTCCGCCAGTTCCCTCAGGACCTGTGGATGCATCTCATCAGGTCCCATGGACTTGTGCACCTTCGGGTTCCTTAGATGGTCTCAAACGTGATCTTCTACAGTGGGCAGTTCTTCATTCTCCCAGCCCCTGCCTTTGTCTTCTGCCACTTGGTGGTGTGGCTGGAGCACTTGTCATGAAGACTGAGGCAAAGAAGTTGTTGAGTATCTCAGCCTTTTCCATGTCCCAGGTAACCAGCTTTCCTGTTTCCTTCCAGAGAGGGCCCACATTTTCCCTAGTCTTCCTTTTATCACCAACATACCTATAGAAGCTTTTCTTGTTGCCCTTGACATCCCTGGCCATATTTAATTCTATCAGGGCTTTAGCTTTCCTAACCTGATCCCTGGCTGCTCACACAATTTCTCTGTATTCTTCCCAGGCTACCTGTCCTTGCTTCCACCCTCTGTGGGCTTCTTCCATCTGCATTTGTCCAGGAGCTCCTTTTTCATCCCTGCAGGCCTCCTGGTGTTTTTGCCTGACTTCCTCTTTGTTAGAATGCATTGCTTCTGAGCTTGGAGGAGGTGGTCCTTGAATATTAACCAGATTTCTGGGGCCCCTCTTTTCCCCAGGGCTGTAGCCCATGGTACTCTACCAAGCAGATCCCTGAAGAGGCCAGAGTCTGCTCTCCTGAAGTCCAGGGTAGCGAGCTTGCTGTGCACCCTCCTGTCGTGGTTTAACCCCAGCCAGCAACTAAGTACCACGCAGCCACTCACTCACTTCCCCCCCTGCCCAGTGGGATGGGGGAGGGAATTGAAAAAAAAAAAAGTAAAACTCGGAGGTTGAAATAAGAACAGTTTAATAGAATGTAAAAGAGGAAACTAATAATGATAATGGTAACACTAATAAAATTACAATAGTAATAATAAAAGGATTGGAATGTGCAAGTGATGCACAATGCAATTGCTCACCACCTGCCAACCGATGCCCAGTTAGTCCCTGAGCAGCGATCCCCCCAGCCCCACTCCCCCCGGTTTATATACTAGATGTGACGTCACATGGTATGGAATACCCCATTGGCCACTTTGGGTCAGCTGTCCTGGCTGTGTCCCCTCCTAACTTCTTGTGCCCCTCCAGCCTTCTTGCTGCCTTGGCATGAGAAGCCAAAAAATCCTTGACTTTAAACCAAACATTACTTAGCAACAACTGAAAACATCGGTGTGTTGTCAACATTCTTCTCATGCCTAACTCAAAAACATAGCACTGTACCAGCTACTAGGAAGACAATTAACTCTACCCCAGCTGAAACCACGACACCTCCTCACTGTCCTAAGGATCTTGAACTTGACCATGTCATGGTCACTGCAGCCAAGGCTGCCCTTGAGCTTCACATTCCCCACCAGACCCTCCTTTTTGGTGAGAACAACGTCCAGCATAGCACCTCTCCTCATTGGCTTCTCTATCACTTGGAGAAGGAAGTTCTCATTCCAGGAACCTCCTGGAATTCTTATGCCCTGCTGTGTTGTCCTTCCAGCAGATACAGGGGTGGTTGAAGTCCCCCATGAGAATAACGGATTGTGAATGTGAAGCTGCTCCTACTTGTCTATAGAAGGCCTCATCCACTTGCTCTTCCTGGTCAGGTGGCCTGTAGCAGACCCCCACTAAAATGTCACTTGTCCCTTATGTCCCTTTAATCCTGACCCTTGGTCGGCTCCTCATTCATCCCCAGGCGGCGCTCCATGCACTACAGCTGGTCATTGACATAGAGGGTGACACCCCCTCCTTTTGTCCCCTACCTGTCCTTTCTAAAGAGCCTGTATCCTTCCATTCCAAGACTCTAGTCATAGGAGCCATCCTACCATGTGTCTGTGATGCCAGTGAGATCATAGCCTTACAAGCATATGTGCATCTCACACTCCTCTTATTTATGCAACGTGCGTTTGCATAGGGGCATTTAAGTTGGGCCCCCAGTGAAGCTGACTTACTGGCAGGAGTGTCTGGAGTTCCTTTGTGCTGCTCTTCAGATGCTCTCCTGCTGACCTGTGATCCCTCTCCAGCATCTATTGCTGGCACTGGCATCCAGCTGGTAGGGGTAGGATAGATTGAGGTTGCCCTCCCCCAGAAACTTTAGTTCAAAGCCTTCTTCACCACCTGGGCAAGCCTATGACCAAAGATGCTCTTCCCCTTGTTTGACAGACAGACCCCATCAGCCCCCAGCAGACCAGGTTTCTCAAAATGAGTCCTATGGTCTAAGCAGCCGAACCCCTGGCTGTGGCACCAGTCCTGTAACCATTTTTTGATTTGCTGGATTCAACTGGTCCTTTTAAACACCTTCCCTTCGACCGGGACAATTGAGGAAAAAACTACCTGAGCTCCAGAGTCCCTTACCACTGCTCCCATGGCTCTGTAATCCTTGATACTCCTCAGACTGCTCCTGGCTGTATCACTGGTGCCCACATGAAACAGCAACCGATAATAGTTGTTGGACTGTACAAGACTTGGTAGTCTCTCAGTGACATCCCTGATATGAGCCACTGTATCTGCTGCTCCTCATCCATATGGGCACCAGTAGCACTGTGAGGATGTTGACTGTATCAAGGGTGACTACACAGCTTTAAGGAGAGGGGGTGAAGGGCACATGGGACTTCATGGTGTCTCCTCAGTGCTAACAGTGAAAGGCTTGAGAAGGAGCAGGTAGGTCCTGTGGGACAGGGATTTTGCTTTTAGACCAACGGACCCCCTTTTGGAGGATTGAGGACATCTGGGGAGAGACAGGCTTGACCTGACAAAGCTGGCAACAGCATCTTTACCACCACTCTGGGCATCCTGGTGAGGAGAACTTTAAACTAGGAACGGCCTTGGAGAGAAATTACAATGCACAGTCAATTAAGGAAGTGGTGGGCAGGACTGGACAGCAAAGGGTGCAAGGTGGCAGATACAAGAGATTTCTCCAGAATAATAAAACAGAGTGAAACAGGGTCCACCTCAAGGTTGTCATATGTACAGCAATGTAAGCAGCCTGGGAATCAAGCAAGAGGAACTGTAGCTTTGTGTGTGGCCTCTGAAATATGACATTGTCCAAATTACTGAGCTGTGGTGGGATAACTCATGCCTCTAGAGTACAAGCTCTTCAGGAAAGACAGGCAGGCACTCTAGAAAGTTCTGTCAATGGTACTACTTATAGGAGGCAAAACTTGATCTTAGGATCCATCTGGGCATTGCACCAATGAGTTAAGTGTGAGTGAAGAGAAATTCTTTTCTTATGTCGTTAGGCACTTCCCTGAGCTGTTTCCTGAATAATAGTAGGAGTACAGTTTATATTGTACTAGCAACTTTGGCATACTTATTAAATCGGGAATCCATATTTTCCAAACTAAAATATCTAATTTCTAATGCAAGCAGGAATGGCAGCTAGTCACCTGACATGGTAATAATATGAAGAAATAAATGTAACTTCAATGTCAAGACAGTGGAAAGATCCTGTGAGTTTGGTCAGTGTAATGAGAATAATAAACTTTACTGGACTAGTGAAACCTTAACGTCTACTTGCAAGTATTCTTAAGTGATCTGAGAATAGTCATATTGGAAAGAAACAACAGAGCCTGTTTACAAGATATGAAATATTGTCTTTGTTTGATAACTTTTTATATACTTGGAAGTTCTTCTGTGGAAAGCACATGAAGGGAAATCACTATTTCCATAAGTTAAAAAAAAAAAAAAAAGACAAAAGAAAATTGGTTGTTCACATCTAAAGCCATAGCTTAGATAAAGACACTTTACCTTTCCTTACATTTATTCAGTTACTTCTGTGAGGGAATTAATGTATGTGTAAATTGCCAATAACACAGTACACAAGCTATTACTGAAATATGAAAATACAATACAAATGACACAGACATTTTGCAGGACAGACTATTGCAAAAGGGCTTTATACTTCCTGCATAATTCAGAACCAGTAGGAGAGCTTTTAGAATTCCTGTGCAGTAAAACAAAGGGATTCCTTCTGAATACTCCTGGAAGGGAAAGATCTTACTGAGCATCTATGGGGAAAAGATATTAAAATTGTATACTGTAGATATAGGGTCTTAACATAGCAGTTCTAATGCTCCTCTATGCTTTCTGTTTCCACATTAGCGAAAGGAGCAGCCACTCTAAACTATTTTAATGTGTTCTTTTAATGTGCAGCATTTGTGCTCTCCATTCTTTTGTTTTGCTCCTCTATTCTCCTTGCATTTCATATGATACAGAGCTCTAAATTAACTTGGTATAAAAGCACTTTGCAGCTGAAGAATAGAAGGAAACATTAAAAGGTCAAAACCTCACCGTGAGAATACCATGACTCTTCCCTTAGAATTTTCTCATATTTCTAGCAACACCCACATTTATAAACTTTTGATCTACTTGTGCCAGGAAGACTTAGTGTTATATTTGTAGTCCAACCTATTTATCATCAGCACTGAATATCTTTTTATATCTTCAAAACTTTGTATCCTCAAAAAAAATTGTAAAAATTCTAACTGAAACTCCACCTACACCTCTACTTGTAAACCTAACGTGGACTTCTATTCTTCAGGGCTTGCGTAAGTGGTTGTAGTTGCTGTTTCCTCCCTTCTGGCCTACATACATGTTTCCACCCTATAGTGACCAGAGGTGCCAGTGGGGGTGATGTATGCCTGTGTCTCATTCTAACATAGGACTTGAAACACATCTGAATCCAAAGGTGGGAAGCACTCTCAGACCTCACGTTTTAAACATAGGAAAGTCTGTATAGTGTCTTATAAAATGGATCTATTGGTGTTTGGTTTAGAAGGTGCTTTCTAGAACATCAGATATTTCTCTGGGGTTTTCTAGCCTTGCAAACAGTAAGTTATTTCAAATGTATCATTAAATTATTTGAAATGTATCATTACTGCTTGAGTGTAGTTCAAATCACAGGAGAATCCCCTAGCTTCTTAGCTGAACATCCCACCTGCCCTCAGTGTTCTCTGAAATGTGAAGGATCGACTCTCCCACTTCCTGGGATGCTGCTGGTGCCAGGGTTCAGCGTGTAGGCTTCCCAAGCAACAGTAATATCTGTCATTTTGAATGAATACAAATCTCTAACAATCTATGTTTGTACAGTCCCAGTGGAAACATGTGGTGTCAGCTGTGCTTGCAGTACTTTAAAGGCTTTATTAAGTCAGCTGGCAACACACCCTGTCTCCAGGCACTGAATTTTATGGCAAAGGAGCTAAGAAACTGAACCCTTTTTTTTTTCCCCCCCCCCTCTTTTCTTTCTCCTTTCTCCTGTCAACTAGCTTTCAAAACCACAGGAAGTGATTTTAAAAAAGGCTTATGGGTGTGCTGCTATGTTGTTAATACCCACAATAGAGTTTACAGGTGAGCATTTATACCCACCCACGCAGTCTTACACATACACACGGACACACTGTCAAGTACCTGTATGCAGTCTGATACAAACTCCATTCAAATTATTACTGTTGAGTAAAAGAGGAACTGTACAGAATTTATAAATAATTATAAGACAGTTTTCTTAGCTCATGCAACCATTCAAAAGGAGGCTGTGCAAAACTGTGGGAAGGTTCTGGACCATATATCACAGTAAAAATCCACAGATACTCTGTCCAGTGACCTTTTAAGGACTGTACTTGCTGTTTGCTTTTATTTAGACAAAATTGTTTAATTGGTAAATGTTAAAATATTAGTTTGCTTAAGTCATGTTTTGAGAATCAGTTGTTCAAAGGCTGAACTTTTCAGTGACATTCAGAATCTTTTCTCTTGCAGCCATTTCGTAGAGTGACGTTTTCTGTTGTGAGTCAGCCTCAGGACCCACATCAAGGGTCATTGCAGAGTTGCTATGACAGCGGTCTGGAGGAGTCAGAAACACCAAGCAGTAAGAGTTCATCAGGGCCAAGACTGGGTGCCCTTCCACTCCCAGAGGACAACTACGAAAGGACTACGCCGGATGGCAGTGTTGGTGAGGCAGAGCATATGGAAAATGGTAGGGGCAAACACGACATTCACACACATAATCTCACTAGCAAGTGATACTAAGTACACTTTTGAAAGGTCAGTCCCAAAACATAAATAAATATATTAAATAGATAAAATTGTAATTATTTTATTTTAAAGTTTGTTAAAATGCAGATATACAAAATAATGGAACATAACAACACTAGTAATAAAACCAACACTTTCTTTTCTTTACATAACTTTAAAAGTATACTGCAGAAGCAGTTAAAACTTTGAGAAAAATACCAGTAGAGGGCTGGGGAGATGGTAATTGAATTAAATTCCATACTTTTCATTTTAGATAAAAGACCACAAAGGACATGTATTCTCTTTTCCTTCCATTTTTGGTTCAACAACTACTTAGGAAATTTCCCAGAATGTAATATGTACAGCATCAGCAAAAGAAAATAGGATTTAAAAACCCCACTCTAGAGAATTCCCTTTTCCCCAAAAATGTTATATAGACTGTTTTCAAAATAATACTGAGTGTCAAGTCCATTCTTCATTATTAAGAAAAGAATAACATTACTTTCCTTTTGTTCACACTTTATTCTGTACAATACTTTTAGAACATCTCATTTAAATTCAGGGTCTATTTATGTAGAAGGGGAAAATGCTGAATCCTTATTTATTCTATAGTAAATCTCCAGATATTATAAAATAAAGGTAATTTAAATCTCAGGTTTTGTTTTCCTTTCTATCTAAAACTACATAGAATTTTAAAAAAACTTTTAAATTTGAAATGTATTTTATAAACCCTGAATGTTATACTGTTCTCCACTTATTGGCCTTCATCTAAAATTTTATGAAGTCAGACACTGACTTCTTTGTCTTTCCATTTGCCCATAAACAATAAAATAAATTATTGTATGTCAAAGTGTATAGATTTTTGATAAACAATGAAATAATGGGTTTGCTAATCCAATTGGAATTGGTGGGTATATGCAAGAAGGGTGGTATATTGTCTGTTATAGAATGAATTAATTAGTTTGGCTAAGTGCATGTTTTAGTTTTTCAGAGATTACAGCACTGTCCTTGGTTTTTGTCTTTCCTGAGATAGACATGTTGACCCAATAAAAAGATATTATTCTCCATGGTAAGATATTGCCAAATCTAGTATGTATGACTGAAGAATGGCTACAGCAGTCTACATATGCTTACAGTGTATAACCCAACAGCAAATGACTAATTGACCAAAAAGGAAGATGGTGTCATCCATCTAAAAAGACGATACGTTAGGTTATGTATGTGCATAAGTGTGTGTCTATATATTCTCCTTGGTTGTTTACATGAATATATCTCTTTACATTTCAATTTTCTGGGTGTGTGGTAGGAGAGAAAGTGATACTGGTATTACTAGAAAAATGTCAGAAAAAAGTTTCTAGACTTTGTACCTAAATTGGGATGATTATTTTATTGTCTGTTTTGTAGTGAGATTTTGTGGTTAAGATAATGAAACTAAACAATTTGTTAATACCCTTGGACATGTAGTAGTGCAGTAGATTGCTAGACATTAAATTCTGAGTTCAGAAAGTATGCTAACATGGAGTATGCCTGAACCATATTGGGAAAACTGTAGAGTCACATCTGAATATCATTTTTAATATATTTGGTAGTCAGTGAAAATCATCACACTTACTGAAGTGTAATTGAAAATAAAAAGTGCTTGAGCAGTGTCAAAAGTTAAAGCAAACCAGTTTATTTAAATTTTTTGTGGTTTTGATGCGAAAACTGGCATTGCATTCTAATAATTAAAGTATTTTAGACATTACTTTGATTTTTTTAAAAGGTAATAATTTATATTTGGTAGAATAAATTTGTTGGATTCAGTTTTAAAAGTAGTTTTGTATAGATAGAATAGGTAGAATAGATAGAAACATAGAGCTAGACAAGTATGAATTAATAAATGAATGAAAACAAAATAACTATGAAAAAAAATATTGCATGGCAGGACTTGCATATCAGCAATCAGGAATTCCTTCTCCTTTATAAAACCTTGAACTGAGACCTTTGAAAGGTGGGTGACATTGTGATGAAAATAATACTTTACAGACTTTTGCATTTTTCTGTCACATTTTAAAAACAAGATTTGAACAGTGGCATGTCATCTGCCTCCAGAAATTTTTGTTAACATTAATCTTTAAATAATGACAGAACAGGATGGAATGTATTTTGTTCCTCCATATATGTAATATCTGACATTTGAGTGAGAGTTTTCTGTGATCGGATTATTAAGTCCACTTGTATTTTAACTATTTTAAGCACAACTGTATTGTTCAAATTCTGATAAAGTAATCTTCAATATTAATGGATCATTCTGACAGAAATAGAATTGGAATTGAAATCTGTCAAGTGTTCATTTGTCACATTTAATTGGAATCTTGGTAATCTGCAGTGTTTAGCTTGGTTAGGTTTTAATCAGAATTTGTACTGGATTTTCATGCAGATTTTCCATGGAAACAGCACTTTGGAAGCTATCTTATTTATTAATTTTTATTACTTGACATATTTACCATTTAATTTCAGTTGGTGTGAAACAATGCAGTTATAACTAATTGCTCTGGATTTCCTTTCATTTTAAAGTTTGAATTGATAATTTTCAGCACAGTACGCTAAACCGTCTGATACATTTGATACTTTTTTTTGCAAGCTAAGATGACTAAGGAAAACAAGTGATTTTTGTAGTTAAGGCAAATGTAAGAAGGTTGAGTTCGCAGTAAAAGTAAATAGGAAATTTGGCTTTCTGTTTGCTGGTAAGAGGCCTCTTTCTATTTTCCAGGATAAAATGCTGGAAACAAAAAAAAAGGGCAAGGGGGTTGGTTTTCTTAGAATATGCTGTACATTACCTACCAGCCTACATGGCTGTCAGATGAAGATTGAAGTTTTGTTCTGATGATTAGCTGTGGTATCAGATGCAAGAGGAAAAAAAAAGGGGGGAAGAAAAAAAGAAATGTTAGCAGATTGACTGTGAAAATTCAGTATGCAAAGATCTTGTTAATTAGTAAAATCTGCAGAACCAGAAGTAACTTCTGAGTTAATTTATCCCCTGCCCTTGGAGCTTTCCTTACAAGGAAATTCTGCTCATATGTGCTGCCTTCTTCTCTAATTTTGCTGTTAGAATGGCACTCTCTTAACGTAAATTGCACAATAATTTTCTTGAGAACATTTTTATTACATTCGTATTTGTATATCAAGGGTAAAGACATTACCATGGTAAATGAGTTTCCTGGTCTTTTAGTCATAGTCTTCTGTTTTTGACAATGCGTAATACCACATATCTCAGAGGAAAGTTAAAAATCCCCCTGTGGCAGATACTTCCAGAATTACGTATCCTCCTGACTCTATCAGTTAATAGTCACCATGTGCTTTAAATTATGATTTTCTAAATATTACTATTATTATTATTGATGATGATGGTAATACTAATAGTAATAAAGTACCTAATTTATCACAAGTCATTAACCTTCTTCAAGTTACTGGCCTGAAGGATATCTTTCAACAGGAAATTCCTCTGAAGGCTATCAAAATTGTTTTATTTTTATTTGCTTTTTTCTTCTATTTAACAGTTTTAGTGACTGTTCCTTTTTATCATTATGACAAAGATCATGGAAATATTCCATTTTACTTTTAAAATACTGTGGATTATTATATTTTCTTATAATTTATCTTTCCTCTGAACTATATGTATTCCTAGGTTTTTCATTCTTTGATCGTCATGTACCTGTTATTTTTTTCTTTCCATGAACTTCTATTTCTTCTAGTTTAGGTAGGGATAGCTGGAGATGTATTCTCACCATTTGAAGATTGGACAATACAGCCTTTTCATATTAATTCCTGTGTTATTATTTACACATACAATCTCTAAGCAGAGCTTTTCATTGTTCTGTTTCATGTCCATTCACCTGGTTCTGTCAGGTCTCTCATGTTTCTTGCAGCCTTCTTGGAAATATTTCATTATATTCAATTTTTTTCAGATTTCTATATACTTAATATTTATTTATACGTGTAGTGGCCTAATCAGTTTTATTTTTTGTTTAATTTAGCTGGAGTACCTATAGCAGTGAAACTGCAGTACTGTAGATTTTGGCTCACATATTCTTCCCTGGAGATTTGTTTCCATGCAGTCATAATTAGACTGCTAGCCACGCCTAAGGTGCTTGTGTTAAAGCTAGCTCAGGTGTTTCTACATGATCATATCTTTGGTCTGCAGCACAGCATTTTAAGTTAACCCATGTTTCAGTATCAAATACGTAAGAGTTGGAGAATAGCAGTCATCTCTGAAAGAAGGAAAATAGGGTAATGGTTTACAGCTTCCATTTTTACAGGGGGAAATGGAGTAAAGAAAGATTAAATGACATGTCTGAAGTCACAAAGGAGGTAAGGGGCAGAGCTTGAAAAGGAGCTCAGAATTTTTGTGATTCAGATACTTGACTCCCACAAAGAAATCAGTAGATAAGTTACACTCTGGCTGACACATGAAGAACTAAAAGGCAAGGAAGAGAAGTGCATTATCTCAGTTCATATAGTCTGATAATATGCTATGTTCTCAATAACAGTTTCAGATTTAGACCGTAAGTGTCAAAGTTCCCCTGTCAATATAGAGAAGGGGGTCATGGTATGTAAGATGATGACTTGAAAATGTGAAAGGAATTTTGACAATTAATAAATGTAATTAATTTTACTTAGAAGAGCATTCTCTCACTTTTTCTTGTAAAATAGAATATTAATCTATTCTTTGGACCAAAGTGTTAATAAAATGAAAAAAAGAATCATTAGTTTACAGAATCCATTTTTACAGAATCCATGTTTACAGAATCCATTTCCCTTTAGCTTTTTGCAGTGCAAATAATACAGGTTAATGTTCTTGAAGACTTAAATGTCCTTGTTGTAAACATTGCAAACTAGACATTCATTGTCTTATTCCATAAAATTACTGTACTTTTGCAGTTCCCACTATTTTCAGATGTTCTGTTCTCTTGAATTCAGGTCCTAAAATTGCATGTGAATAATTTTGCTTTTAATACTGTGTCCTGAAAATTTTAATGTAAGTAGTCCATCTGAGAGGTTGAGTCAGTAAAGGTTTTCAATGTAGTGATTACATGCTAATGGTTCCTTTTTTGGTTTGTTTCTTCTTTCAGTGGTGCTACATCCACTTTTTCTTAAATGTTACCCTGCATGCATGAACCCAAAATACCAGAAATTGCTGCACAAATTACTATATAATACATATACATAAGAATTCTTATCCTTGTTTCTGATAAATCCTAACCTGTAATTAGGCACACAGTGAACTCTGGATTCTGTAAACGTAGCAACATATATAGGTAATGTTTTGGAACACATACATACTCAGTGATGGATTGTCTTGAGCCAGTTTGTTTTGAGAATAGAGTATTCTGCTAAGACCTATAAAAAGACATTTTATAAGAGGAAAAAAAAAACCCAGCATCTAAGGCAGAAGACATGCTGTGCAGGGATCCCTGTTATACTAGTGTAGTCTTATGTAAGGCAATGAACCTGGCTGGGAAGAACATTGGCTATTTTCCTCCTTGAATTTTTTTCCTTTTTAATCTTTTACCACGTTCCTTTAGATGACCTTACCCCATATGTCTGTGAGTTTCTTCAGCAGAAGAATATGTGGTTTGCTAACTTAAATGCACAGCAATACTTCAAGTTTCAAAACTATATGGTATTTGTTCTTTATTTGCATTTTGTAGTGTTGTTTATGTATACTTACAGCAGAAATGAAGGAAGTATAGTTTGATTGTGTTACAAATTCCTAGTGCTGATATATATTTTTACATATATTTTTACTTTATTAGGTTAATAACATACTATGGAAGGACAAGCAATTATTTTAGGTTATGCATTATACGTCATTGCACTAAGGCTTATTGTATCTTATCTACTATGTTTACATTGTACTTCAAATGCATAATGCAAAGTAAAGGACCAAATATAGGCCAACTGTGAGCAGAAATATTTCTCACTGAAGCTGCCAGAATAGTATATTGTTTATGTCCTCTCTCCTTACCTTTTTATTCTCCAAGACCGTGCAGAGAAATACCAACAACTTCTGTATGCTATCTGTTCATGAAGTATACCTGAGTATCGCTGTGAATTGTTTTCAGCTTGATTAGGATTTTGGCTGCTCAGAGAACGTGTGCTTGGATCTGCTGGAATCACAGAAGGAATGCATGTTTCTGTATTGGAAATCCACCCCTACACATTGATAGGAAAGCTAACAAATTATTCAGCATTTTTCTGATTTTCTGGATAGCATTGTTATTTCTCTTGCTGTTCTTTGTCTGTTGCTTTCCCATTGTATTTGCTCCAATTCCTTGTGTGCTTCATAGTGAGGAATAGTATATGGCTCTTTTTTTTTTAAGCTGTGTTACAAGATTGCTTCCTCCACTCCTGATGACAGTATCCTGCTCTTAAAAATAAAATACATACAGCAATAATTGTTCAGCACTCTTAAAAGCAGTATATTGATATCAGACAACTTGAACTACCATTTACTAAAACTTAGCTTTCTTTTATTACCTTTAAAATAGGAAATTCATATTACTTTCCATCAGTTTTTAATCAATAATTTGAAAATGGAGAAAGACTTTGGATTCTTCAAGAACCATTCCTGCAGTTATATCTGTTAGGATGAGGCAGTGAGGGAAGGGTTTATATGTGCATGTGGGTGTGCACACATGTACACATCTTGGTGAGTCAGTTCTTACTGCAAATGCTCATCAGAGCTAGACAGTTGCACTTACATAACCTGCCTCATCTATGGATTTCAAATCAATTCTCTGAGACGGGTATGAAAGAACATACTAAATTAAGAAGTGGAGAACTAAGTCATCAGAAAGTGAAGCAGTATGTCCAATGCCATGCTATGAATTGATCTTTCATCTGGTAATTGATCCAAACACTGCTGACCCCTCAAAAAGTAATAATTTGAACAACAACTTCCAGCTTGCAGTCAAGTTGATGAGGGCTTTGCGATTGACTTAGTGGTGTTAGGCTTTTGTCCAAGTCCTCTGTGCCAGCTGCTAGCTCAGGCTCCCTCCCACTGATGCCGACTGCAGAACTCCCTTTGATACTGTCAGAGTCCTGAATGTAGACAGAGGACAAAATACATTCCAAAATTTACAGAGTCAAGGAAGAAGAGACATCTGGTTTATGAATGGATTATTTAGGAACCTTTGCATCCATGGCAGCCTCTTTCCTGGAAAAAATCTAATGCAGATAGTCAATGGAAATTTATTTTTCCTCAGTTCAGAGGAGCCCTTTCAGCATACTGTATTTTCCCAGTTTTCTATTTGTATTTAATGACAGTTTCTTCAGTTTCCTGGACAACATTAGATCTTTCTGTCCCTTCTAATCTTCAGGTATAAAGAAGATGCAGAAGAAGTCCTTTATAGGGTTATTTCTCCATTTCAGTGAAAAATACATTTTGTTCTCTACTGCTGGTTCCCAACTACCATTCTATTTATTTATTTATTTATTTTATATTCATTGCAGCAAGTGTCAATATTTTATCATATAGTACTTTCATAAAATACATAATCTTACTACTTTTGTCTTTCTCATACAAGTTTGATGCTTTGGCTTTGATGTTTTAAAAGCTGGGCTAGATTTTCCAGTATGCAAAAAAAGACTGATTAAATTAAGAGAAGAATTTGATTCAGAACAAAAATCTGACTGTATTTTCAAAATGGTGTGCTTGGAATGAAGGGACAAGAGCACGTCTAATTGGCCACATAGTTGAATCTAAAGGAATCATAACATTCACAAAGATTTGTTTTTAAAAATCTGTGAACAAATTCAAATCAGAAGCATATTAAGCTGGCATGTGCCCATCTATGTCATGAACAAAAATGTAAATGTTAACTACCCTTGTTATATTAAAACTTTGAGTAAAAGTGGAGTGCAAGTATACAGAACAGATAGTTATTACCCCAAGTTATTGATATATACATCAATGGCATTTTCACATCTAAGTAACATAACTTCTTAAAGTGTTCTTTTTTGTTTCTTTTTAAAATAATGTAATTTGTAACAAAGATTTGTAAAATGTAAAGTTCATTGTGACAAAACATAGAAGAACATTTAAAAGAGATAAAAAGACTCAACCTTACATTTCTTTTTATATCCAAACCTGAAATTTTACATTTTTTTCAGCCTGTAGCTTATCTAAGCAACTCAAAAAAGTTTACTGAATGCAGTTTGTTTTTTTTTCATGTGCTGATGTGTGAATTCAGAGTTAGAACAGCAAGTCTACTTATCTAGTTGCTACATAACTTAATTCTTCAAGTCTAATCATAATCTAGAAAGGTTCGTGGTCCTGGCAGTATTCCTGTGTGCCAGGCTTCCACAGAACTATTAATGAGTCCTATATATGGGAAACCCAACCAGTGTATAGAGTCAGACCAACGATCATCTGGTGGCCAAAATAGGGTGCTCAGGGAGGAATATAACAGGGCAAATAAATTGATTTATCTTTCAAGTATTCTCCTATATATCAACAGTTTGTGACTCAGATTCCCTGAGCCAGATATAGTGAATTTAATAACCTTTATAGACTTATAGACACAAATATGTCCAGTTTCTGTTAAGAATGCATGCAACTATTAATATCTCTTATTCCTAATGAGGGTTTTTAAGGCATTGTGTGTCCCATTAGTCTTGTATCGGACAAAGGAAAAATAAACTTGCTAGCCTGGTAGGGCTACAGTATGGTATTTAAAGGAATTAGAAGCCCCAGTATAATATGTGACATCTGGAGTTCTGAAAGTTTTATTTTATAGGAGGTAATTGCTTTTCAGAGAAAAGTAACAATTTCTTTAACGACCAGAGGATTTCAAGGACAGCATAATATAAATTCAGACATTTAAGCATTTATGAATATTACTATAGTATCACCTATATGTGCTTTTTTGCCTCAGCAGCAGCATAGCATTCAATGTGAATGTCAAATGGTTGAATATCTAGAAAAATAATCATGGTATATGCTAGAAGAAGACAAATATTAGGATTTTTTAAAAATTATACCAATTTATTAGTACAGTAGTTTAAAATAAAATTCCAGAGGAGATTGACTTGTTTTAGGCAAAGAACAATAACAACAAAACCCCCAACAACAACAAAAAAAGGATTTTAGGCTCCAATACAATTTTTATACACAGATAAAAGCAAAAGCAAAGTCAACATTTATTATGTGAGAAAATGTATTTTAGTAATCTGCATTTTTATTAGGGATTTTTTGTTTCTTTTTTTTACTTTAGACTGGAGTATTAAATTCTAATAATACTAATTTCAAACCTTGTATCACAGTTAACTTGGAACATGCTATTAGAAATAAATTTGCATCAATGATTGATCCATTCATGTTTAAAAGAGCTGTCCATTTTCATACTGCTTTTAAGAACTATAGAAAGGACAAATACATCTCTCAGTAAATAATAATAAAAAAGGGGTTTTTTTTGATACGTAATTCAAATCTATGCTTCTTTCTACCATATAAAATAACTGAAATTAAGACATGAGTCTAAATTTCTGTTTGGATGATAGAAGAAGGAAAATGCAAAGACAGTGAAGGAAGAACAGTATTGATGGAGTTAACTTATTTTGATGGTTGCATGCTCTCTTGCAACCAAACAAATGCGCCCATACCAGCTTTCCCAACTTGCTTGTCTTAACCTGTTTTTTGCTATATCTAAGGAACAAATCAACTCTAAAGAGCCCTGGAGGGACACTTGTTCTTTTACTAAGCAATCTGCATTATTTCATCAACAAGGGAAGTAAAATCAAAGTGTATCATATCTAAAATTGCATGCAAACAAGACATAGGACAAGTTTGCATGAAAGTGGATTTTTTTCCCATGATTTTATGGCAAATTTGTTTTCTTGATCCAAGGTCTATTTCTGAGACTGTAACAGTGCTATAAAGACCAGTAGTGTCCATAGAAGGGAAAGGCTTTTTAAATTAAATCTCAGGAAACCTAAAAGTGTGTGGTACTTGTGTCCTGCTGTCCTACTCTCTTTAAACTCTTTCAGCTGCACTGTAGATTGTTCTTTTATGTAGGGTTATTTTGCTCACAATTAATTCATATTGTCTTTGAAGAGGATAATCTGTGTCCCTTTTTGGGGCAGTGCAATGACGTTTACATTATCATGAGATGTTAAACTAACACCAGTAGAATTTGACACAGCAAGCTTTTATTACGAAGAGAAGGCAAAGAGATCTGATGTAATTTTGCCTTCCATTGGTGTTAGCTAATAACAGAAACTTCTCTAAGTGGAGAATAGGAATCCTTTTGTTTTCTTTAACAGAATATTTGAGAAATAAACTTAAGTATGTATTGTATGTTATTTTATTAATATCTTTCAATGTTTAATTCCATTAGCAGTGGCTACCATTCCCTGCTACCGAATTACATAATATGTGCTAACATTCTTTTCGTATTCTGCCATGTATTACAATAATAATACAGGGATTATTGTGATATGCTAGTAGATTTGACAGCTCTGGAAATGTGCTTGGTTTAGCTGTCTGGTATACAGCCACAGTTCAAGTACATAAGAAAGTAACAAAATAGTTAACTTCAGTTATTTTCTAGGTTTCTAGTGGTTGTCAGGGTGAGGAGATTAAGCAGCCAAAAGAAGAGTAACCATGAGTGACGTCATTACATATGCTGATTTTTAAAATGCAAGCAATCTAAGAATTTTAATTGTGTTTAAGGATGTCTGATTCAATGCCCCACAGCACGATTAAGATGCTGTATTCAATGCAGTTTCATTATTCAGTTAAAATGGTTTGGGGGAAAAAAAGTGGGCAAAGATGGTTAAAATGAAATCTTCTGCTTAAAAATATGTAACAAAAGTTTTTATGCTTACTGAAAGTTTGTAATAGCATGATGATAGAAATTTTGTAATGACGTGTAAAGCATATAAGAAAATATTTAGGCTGTACTGGAGCACTGAAAAAATGGTGATTGATCCATTTGACAATATGCATGGAACCTGCATGGTGTGACTCACAAGTCATACAGAACCTGCATGTATGACTCATCCTTCCTGAGATCCTGTTTCCAACATGTTGGTGTACAGAAGTACAATGAGCTGGCAGAGGAAAGAAACAGCATGGGCTTTGTTTCTACTCTTAGCATGCTCTGGCCAAAACTCTCACATTTTAGCAGTTAACATAGGCCTGAGGAAACCTGAAAGAAAAACAGGGTTTAATAATTTTGACACCATATCTTATCCTTTTTTTTTTTTTTTCAGAAGAGAGTGTAAAATTATCTATTCTGCCCATAGTTCTCTACCTGGGTGACACCAAAGGTGAAGGGGAAAGCGTGGTAGAAAAAAAAAATGTCAAATTTTAATCTGTACCAAAATGTCTTTGTGTCTTTTTTGATCTGAGGAACTCAACAACAGTGTGCAAAGGGCATGAGTAGAATTTATTTGTCCCGCCCTTAGTTTCCACCTATACTGGAAGTGGCCATATCTGCAGAATTAAACTTCAGGAAATAACAATGGCATAAGAAGCTGGCTCATGGACAGACCCTGATGAAGCAAAGTAGTCTGAGAGAGGCATACATGCTAGATTTTATAAATGGCAATACAGAGGACAGGCCTCTATACTGCCACAGTGCATTGTTCCTAACAAAAGATGTTCCTTAGAGGCATAGCTCACTTGCCAGGAGCATAGATATGGAAACTTGAGACACAGTCGGATCTAATCTCACAAACAGTAAGGGGAGAATACAGAAAAACTCAAGATGCCCCCAAAGGTTCAGATAAGTGAATATTTTTCTCTTGCTTTTCTCTTCAAAAGGAAACAACTGCCTTTAGCTTTTTCCAGGTAGAGTCCCACATGCTATTGCTCATGCTATGAATTTTAAGTGGAAAAACTTTTTCAAAACATAAAGACCTTATCCTGAAGTTTCTTGATAAATGCTATATTAACTGAGGAACTTAAGGAAGTTATAAAACTAAAAAATTTTCTTTAACACAGTTCTTCTCTATCTGGTACTGATGTTTTTGCTGTCACATGTAACTGACTCACTCTTAGAAGGTGCTTTTTCAGAAGGGCCTAAGTAAACAAACTGTACTGACAAGACAAATTTGTTTATTACTGTGAAGATAAATAGTAAAAGAATTGAATCAAGCCCAGGTCAGTAGCAATAGAAAGTCATTACTCTAAGGTGGCAGTTAGGTGGCTTGTGTAAAATGAGTTAGCACTTGGAGAATATTACCTACTGGAGAAGTGCTTATGCCCCCAAAAGCATTAACTAGCATCCTCGTTGGGACTGTTAGCTAAGGAAAGAGGATAGCTAAGAACAACTAAGGAAAAAGGATCTGATAAGTCCATTAGTCTTTGAATGGCAATGGCTGCCAAGTGCTGCTGTCTTGGCTGGCTTTATATCATGGACAAAGTGTTCTGTCTACTCATAACCTGGCACTTCCCATTAGCATTAGGTTTATGTGGGAATAGAAAATCCACCTAGGATTGAATTTCAACAATGGATTAAAATAGTTTACTAAACAGAATAGTAGTGAGGGAGACTAGTCAAGGCATAAGCTTCAAAGCAGAATTGGTTCCTGTATTTCCTAGCACTTGCATTAACCTAATTTTAAATGTTCTTAAGTGAAGGGACTCCTTCAAGTTCAGATCACCAAAATATAAAGATGTTTCGTAATGCTACTACAATTAAAAAATGCTAACTCTTGCCTCTTTGAAAGTAATAGTACTTTATAGTAGTGGAACTCAGGAGTGCTTGCATTCTGTTAGCTGAAAATAAATTCAGTTTTTTTCTGCCAAGAAGGGGTGGAAACCAGAATGGAATAAACAAATAGTTTTTTCTTGTCTCAACCAATTTTCAACCAATTCTGCTCTCCTGCAGAAAGGAACTTTTTTTCCTAAATTTTACCATATTTGTTCATTACTTTCTCTCCCAAACATGTCTTGGAACCATCTTGTACTGTGATTTTCCCAGTGCCTTGATTACCTGTTTGATAAATAATCCCATCTTTGTCCAATTATATAAATACCCTTATATATATGCATATGAATGTATCCAATGTAGTTTCTAAATAGGTCTAGAGAGAACAATCAAATATGAAGAAACCCCATTAAAAGTGCCTTTTAAAATGTTTTTGCTGTGTACACTGACATATTCTTGGAGACCAGAGAATCTCTGTGTTATGCCTCATAATGTGGTCTCGGAATCTCTGATGTCTTGAGCACTGAGAGGGCTTTCTGGGACTTGCCTGCATCATCTCTTTCACTACTCATCCTGAAAGGATTATTCATATACAACAGCTAACTCATAAGCTCATTTAGACAGTCTAAATCTGAGCTACATTTACCTTTCCACATCTCACACAGGACTAAAATTTCCTTAACACAATGCTACAACAGTCACTTCTTTTTCCACAGGAGCTATAGTCTGCACAAGGGAAAAAGTATTTAAGAATACAGTATTTCTGAGTTTCAGCTATAAGGAGATAGATTAAAACTTCATCCACACTACTATAGCAACTGTGTAAAGAAGGGAATTACAACCATTAGAAACAGCTAAATATAGTTCCATCCTTAAGGCCCTATATTTTGCAACTGCTCTTCACTTAACTAACACTTTGTACTGTGACACAGTGAAAGCACTGCAAGTAGAATCATAGAATCATAGAACCATTTAGGTTGGAAAAGACCTTCAAGATCATCAAGTCCAACCGTTGATGTAGCACTGCCAAGTCCACCACTAAACCATGTCCCTAAGCACCACATCTGCATGTGTTTTAAATACCTCCAGGGACGGTGACTCAACCACTTCCCTGGGCAGCCTGTTCCAAGGCTTGACAACCCTTTTGGTGAAATTTTTCCTAATATCCAATCTAAACCTCCCCTGGCACAACTTGAGGCCATTTCCTCTCGTTCTATCACTTGTTACTTGGAAGAAGAAACCAACACCCACCTTGCAACAACCTCCTTTCAGGTAGTTGTAGAGAGCGATAAGGTCTCCCCTCAGCCTCCTCTTCTCCTGGCTAAACAACCCCGGTTCCCTCAGCCGCTCCTCATAAGACTTGTGCTCTAGACTCTTCACCAACTTTGTTGCCCTTGTACTGGAATCTGTTCAACGAGGCAAGCCATTATTTATGGGTTGCGGATGACTAGAGTGTAACTAATGCTACCAGTAGGGATGTAGAATGGTAGGAAATATCTAAACCTGTTATATTTTATGCTTATTTGATTACAGACGCTTTGGACCAAATACTAACTCTATGCTAGAACACACTGTGTAAATCCCACAAGTCTTGAGCTGCTCACATATATAACAGAATATTAATGTCAGAAGTTTTGGAAAGCCCCCATAAGAAAAATAGACAACAGGTTGACCTCAAAACAACCTATAAACCTATACAGTTTTGTGATAGTTTTTATTTACCTTCATATATTTTCATTTTTATTTGCTATATTTCTGTGCTTCATTCTTAACACCTGAAGGCTAGATTTTTTGTGTGTGTGTGTTCCTCCTAAGTCCCAGAGATGGGACTTTAGTAAAAATAACAAAATTCTGCAAGCTGGCACTTGTGTGCCACAAGGCACTCCTCTAGGAAGCATAGAGGAAAACCTGTAGTTCATTGAGATGATTGCTAAAGATAATTAAATTTACAAATTTTCTCACTAGAATGTAGTGTCTATTGCGAAAGACTGCTTACATTTTTTACTTCCATCAGTCATAGCTACGTATACAGTCAGTTCTGAATTAGTTTGACTTTTTCTCTTTTAGCATTACATGAAATGCTGCTGGCCTTACTGAGAGTTGTGGTGCTTTGTGTCATGGAAAAATCTGGCAAAATATGCAATGTCTGTGCCTTTTAAGCCTCTGATCACTGGGATGCAACCTGAAAAGAGTGACAAATGTTAAGACTTTTAAAATTATTTTTAAGGAAACCACAAAGAGAACTCTGTTATTTTGGTTTTCCTCAGCTTTCTGGCAGGTATGACTTTTATGGAAGTTTTAGTGTATTTTCTAATATCTGAGATCTGAACTTGGACAGCCTTCAAAATCTTTGCAGTTACTACTATAGCTGCGTAGAGAGAACTATTCTTATCACCTTAGCAGGAGTGTCTTGCATAGACCCTTCCTTTGGTGAAAAG
Organism: Buteo buteo; assembly: GCF_964188355.1. NCBI lineage: Eukaryota > Metazoa > Chordata > Aves > Accipitriformes > Accipitridae > Buteo > Buteo buteo. Next base: position 22,758,023 of record NC_134171.1, read on the forward strand.
AAAGAATTAAAACAGAAATGCTTTTAAGGCTTCTCTTTGAAATAATAGTTTTTAAAAAATAAAAACTTGGAAAATTATTTACAAGTAAATAAAATGATACCTCTGTTCAAGTGGTAAGCAAGCTATTAATCAGTGGTTCATCAGCAGCTCAGGTAGCCAAATACTATCTTTGCAGGGGATGCAGTTGCATCAGTGCTGTGTCAGCAAGAAATAAACTGTTTGTACATTTGAGCCTGACTTAAGAGACCATTTCACAGCATGAATCGGAATAGATACTGGGAGCTGGAGAGTCTAGGTTCTGCTTTCAGCTCTGCCACAGTCAGTGTGAGACAATGAAAAAATTTGTTAATTATAAACCAGTTGCAAAATCCATTTCATAAAATTAATAGGAAGTTCTTTGCAAACATCAGTGAGCTTCTCAAAGGGAAACTTGTAATAATTGCAACTTCTATGTAACTATGTAACTTTTCTAAGTAACTATGTTACTTCCAAATTTTAGTTTGATGAAGTTCAACCTTTGCCCTGATTATTCTCATCATCCAAAGAATCTCTATATTCATGGTGTTTTCCAAGCACAAAATTGTCAGCAAAGGAAAAAAAATATTAAAACTGAAGAAAAAGGAGCTATAGTGGCTTGATATGGCCCAATACATTCATTTTCCTAAATAAGTATTTTTCCTTAGGGATAAGTGTATTAAATAAGCTAAGCTCTGCGTGCATGTCCTATTGGTTTTAGAAGTGAATTGTCAATGCTTAATTCAGACAGAGTTGCTCTGACCCTTTCCAAGCCTTGCTGGTTTTTTTTTCCCCAAGAGGTTCTTTATTGTTAATAAGTATATCTAGTATCTGGGGCAGGGGGAAGAAGTTTGCAAAGCTTCCACTACTCCAGCAGCATTCCTGAAAGGCCTTTCCTTTCTTAACACTGAACTTTCATGCAGTGCAGTAGTTTTCAGGAGAATTTGGGGAAGTGTTTGTGTTTTAGGTACTTAGAAAAAATAATCTGTTGAACAATAACTTAATTTTAGTGTAATATATAGGAGTACTATTGCTAGTAATATAATGCAGGTTATTTGCTGAATGTTTTAGTGGGCTTAAGGGATAATTACCCTTTTGTTATGCTTGAAGAAATAGCTAACGCTGTAATTAAGACAATGTTAAATCATCCTTGCAGGTGCTTTAAAAATATTTTTTTAAGCTTTCTGATAAAAGTGGCAGTCTATTCTCTGATAGTGTTGGAGTTCAAAGCAAGAAGCAGTGCCATTAGTAAAGATGTGTATTAGTGAAGATGTCTCACTGCTTCAGAAAAGCAGATTTATGTTTGAGTTGGGTTTTTTAATAAGTTTAAAGATCCTACGTCTTTTACATAACTTTCAGAAACATACTAGTCAACAAAGCTGTAGCTTTTTGATTCTTATAATTGCCATAAGAAATAAAGAAACTTGCAGCAGATAATTATATGACAACAGTATAACTACTAATGTGAAAATGACTTTAACGAAAGTAACTTTCAGCATTAATTATAATAAATGAGATTCTTTAGCTGGAGAGAATGAAAAGGGCATTTTTTATTTATACTAGGATTATACTTAACGTTTTTTCTACATTTTAAAGTGTCATAAATCTAACATTTTAAATTATTTATGTTTCATTCAATTAAAGGTTAAGTTCAGCTAGCTAAGAATAATCATAATCTAAAGAAGAAAAAGATTTGCATTAAATGCTTCATTATGCAGTTTTTAAAAGCAAATGGATTTTAAGGATTTCAAGCACATAGATACTTTGGTGTACACCACAATGTTTTTCTATTCTGTTAAATTAGAATAGTCTGTTTTGCTTGACTGGTAGATAGGGCTCTGATTCCAGAAGAACATACACACTTCCCTTCTTAGTGCATCTTTACCATGAACCTCTCTATCATTATTTAGTTATTTACGGAAGTGCTTATAGGATCACAGCCTTGGTGAAAGAACTAAAACAGTTTTCATGTAGATGAGAACTCATTTACCCTTATACATTTTTATCTCTTTAAAATACTAGTTTACAAGATTTTCCTATACTCAAGGTGGTATTTTTTAATCCTTCAGTAGAGGTAGTGAAAAAAATTAAAATAAAATAAATTTAAAAAAGAAAAAATGAAAAAAATACTTTCCTTACAAGAAACTTGGATTCTTAGGAGATATCAGCATTCTAAAAGTGAGCTGTTTTGTTTGTTTAAGTCTATTTTTCCTGAAAAAAATGACAGAGATTTTATTTTAATCAAACTTGATTTAAATAATTTGTATCTCCAGAATTGAATTCTATGTATGAAATGGATTATTCCTCCTTGATATTGCAGACAATAATAACATACAGTACATTTTTTTAATAATCTTTCTTAGCTTGCTTGGGTATGCATACTGTTGAGGTCTTAAGACTTTCCAATCCTTTCTTTTATTCCTTTCTTACATTATTTCACTACTCATTTGGATTATTTTTTTTGACAAATGACATAATTTTTTGAGTTAACTTTACATTGTATAATTACTTTTTAAATATTTGTATTGTTTTCCTTTATTTTAGTATTATGTGGAAAAAAAGGGGAAATCCAATTAGTTTATAATATATCTTCTCTGGAAAACCAATTTTTTTTTAACTTCTAGTTACATTTGGTAGCTGTGTAAGTTTGGAAATCCTTTGGGCTTTTTTATCCTTGTTCTATAAAGATTTTGTAGTCAGTAGTTGATTATACTAATGGTAACGGAAATTATTTGACTTCAAGTATAACAAATGGCAAAATACTTATGTCTCTTGTGTTACCATCACCTCATGATGATAATATATCATGTAGCTTATTAGCCTTCCAGGGGTACAAAAATAAAAAAGCAGGACATGCTGCAGGAGAAATGTTTATATCACTGGCTTATAGTAAAATATCATGCAAACTACTAATAGCAAATGGAGACATCTGTAAAAAATAATTCCTAAGGTTTTTTTCCCAATTAGTTTAGAGCATTGAAAATGAAAACTTCAGAGCAAAAACTAACATAAGTATAATAGGTTTTCTTCTGTAACTGACCTAACCAAATCTACCATGAAAAAGTACACACAAGATCTAGTAGATAACCGGATACTTTGATTTGCTGGACATTCCCTAATGTCTGTTCTTAGGAGAAAAGGAGGCTGAGGGGCAACCTCCTTGCTCTCTACAGCTTCCTGAGGAGGGGAATTGGAGAGGGAGGTGATGAGCTCTTCTCCCTGGGATCCGGTGACAGGACGCATGGGAATGGTTCAAAGCTGCACCACGGAAGGTTCAGACTGCACATTAGGAAGCATTTCTTTACTGCGAGGGTGGTCAAACACTGGAACAGGCTTCCCAGAAAGGTGGTCGATGCCCCAAGCCTGTCAGTGTTTAAAAGGCATTTGGACAATGCCCTTAATAACACGGCTTAACTTCTGGATGAACTAGGTGATCGTTGTAGGTCTTTCCCTTCCTACTGGAACTATTCTATTCTAATTTCAAAAACCTGTTCTTTTCATGTAGCACAATGGAATGTTGTGCATAGGGAAAAAAAGAAGAGGAAAGGAAACCAGATCTACATTCTGAACTATTTTTCTAGGCTTTTTTTTTTTTTTTTCATGCTTTCCTGATCTATTTGTTAAGGTTGTCCAGTTCAGAATATATTTGTAAAGCTCAGATTTTTGTAAATTTCTGATCAAACAATGAAGCTTACTCTGACATAATTAGTTTTTATTTTCAATATGATCCACAAGTCAAATCATGTTGGAATAAAAACACCCTTAAAAGATACAGGAAACATTTATTTCATGCTGCATAGCTTTACTGAAGGAAACTACAACAACAAAAAATGCTTTAGATGTAAATAACCTTTTGAAAGAAAATATTATCTTTGAGTTTTATTTTTTTTGTAAAATAGAGGCTGTAGGGACTGGAAGAGGCCTCCCGCTCAGCAGTCCCATTCTCTCACAGGCACCTTTGTCATATACTTGGTGTTATAAATTTGATGAGCTCCAACTTAAAGGCATTACCATAAAAGGAAAGCCAATTTCTACACCTCTGTTGTGAGATAGACAGGAACTATGAGTTTGAAGATGAAAAATGATTGTGCGGCGAGTTCGTTCCTTTTTGTCCATATGCCTTTAGGTTTTTCCATCTCAGGGCTATGAGATAATCCAAATTTCTAAGTACAAAATGTTTTGCTGTTCAAGCCTTCGACCAGCCTGGATCAGTGATCTCCAAACCAATGTTCCAATGCTTTTTCTTTTCCTATATCTGTCAGATGTGAGACCAAGCTTTCATCTTTTTTTTTTCTTTTTTTTTTTTTTTTCTTGCCAGCTAATATTAAAATCCAGACTTGGAAAATGGCTCAGAAAGTTGTAGAGGAAGATTTGCACATGCAGTCTTCTAGCTGACTTGTTCGTAACACGGATGAATCTATGTGTAACATGCAAATGTATGTGTGTGTATGTACATACAAATTTATATAGAGAGAAAGCATGTACACAGTAGAAAAAAGGTGTATGTCAAATAGATCAAATAATTATAAATAGAAAGTTTTCATCCAGACTGTGAGACAACAGCAATCACCAACTAGTAGCTGAGACTACTACATGCCTAAGTGAATGATCTTATGTAGGGTTTAGGGTTAATCCATCTGGGGTCCGGATGATGGAACACCAATATGATGATCAAAAGTAGTAGTAGTTTATTGAGCTTAGCCAATCATTTTTATACAATTCTATAAGTTGTTTAGAAATTCTAATTGGTTGCTGCATGCAAGCATTTGGTGTTCACGTGCACAAGCGTAAACGGTGATTGGTTACATCGGTACTGTCCACGCGCACAGACGTAAGAAAAGGTTAGTTATACACGCGCATAAACATAGGACATAATTGGCCGTATTAATTAGAGCATGCAAGGCTTGTCTTAGTCCAATTGGTCGAGATAAGTCCTTGAATTGAGGTTGTTTGTGCCAAGTTCCCTTTATCGTGGAATGCGCACCTGTGTTCTTCTAATTGGGATCTTTCTTCTTCTATCTTCTTGTTTAGTCTGTTCAAAGCCTTCTAAAGGCGTCTGGAACACTCTTGTGACCATGAGCTACTTTCAGGCCCGATAACTAAGTTCCATATAATTGAACCCTACAATCTTACTTTGCTCTACAAATGGTTTAAGGTAAGCTGTAGTGTTTTGGTTACCAGTTTCTAAAATCAAGCAACTTAATAGGAACTATTAGCAAAATTAAGCAGGTTTATTAACTCAGAAAAGCACATGACTTTACTGGAAGATACTAATCACAGCTGGCTTCTGCCAACAAATGAGTTTGACATGTTGCTTTCCAGCGAGAACCTTCATCTGACCACAGAATCAACAATAATAGGCTGGCCTGAGCCAAAATCTATGCTGTGATGAAGCCAGGTTCAACCATACTACCTAGATAGAGCCAGTATTCCTTTCTATTGTTCGCTTATAGTTACATACTTTCACATACTCCTTCCTGTTGCTTACAGAAAAGCAGGGCTCCTTCTCATCCCTGAACAAAAGCTATGCTCATTACCACTGTTCTTGGCTCTGACAAGTAGCAAAACAAAGTAGAGCCAAATATTGCCAGGCAAGACTTTTAGCCCAAGCCTTTTCCTTTCATTTCAGTACTAGCTTGTGTAATTCATTCCCTCAGTACCTATCCTCAGACCACTGGGGCTTCTAGGAGAATATTATTCCTATTATTCCTTTATTTTCAATGTTGAATGTAATAAGCCACAGCTGTCCCAGTGAGTCATCCGTAATTAACGTGAAACTCCCTGTAGGGTTCTAGCATCTACTACTAGGATAATAATTTTGTTGGGTTACACCTTTGTGTTTCCTCCCTTACTGAAAAATGTGAGAAGCAATAGCGGCATTTTTCATTTCAGAGTGTAAGATGACCTCTAGAAGTCATGCAAGTAGTCTTTGTATCAAAATAATGGTGATATTTAAGGCATATTTAAGATATGTAAGGGATCAAGTATCAAACTGAGCCAGGTCTTTCTGAACATGGTATTATTAATACCAAGTTTATTAAAAGTAACATTATAGGAAACACTCAGATAAAAATACATACATCTAAGAAAAGGAGCACAAACCAGACCAGCAGCATGGGAGCTAGAGCTAGTAGGAGACTCAGGAAAAAGAGATACTTGTGTACTCTTCTTTTCAGGGAACCATCAATAATAGACTTCCAAACTCAGAGCTTTGTGTTTTATGAAGATAACCCTAAACAAATAAATGAAGTAGGGAAAACAAAAACAAATACATGTGTCACAACCCATTCTGGCCAGACCAGAGAGGGATTGTGGTAAGTTCGGAATTCCCTCGGGCTAAATTAAGGTGAAGCAACACCAAACGATCAGTTGAACATTTTATTCTTGGCAGAAGCAGCCTGAACTTGGGAGGTGTTAACAGTAGGCAGTGGGGTTTCTCTCAACAGGAATTGGTGTGAAACTACCTCAGTAAACCGGGTAACCCACGGTGACCATATACATCAATTCAGGGAAGACAATAAGGAGATCCCTCCCATTGAGTCACGAGGTTCAGAGCAGACCCCCTTGCTTTCTAGACTCCTTCTCAGAGAGGAGCCCGGGGGTGGCTGGATCCGCTCCTAGTCCCAGACTTGGTCAGTGGTTTTATGTCTAAAGGGATGAGGTGTAGGGATTACAGAAAACAAGAGAGTAAGACAGAGAGAGAAAAAGGAAGAGGAAGAGAGAAAGATTTCACTGATCTTGGGTCCAGCGTTGGTCCAGTCAGCCGAGGGATCCAGTTGGGGGAGGGGAGGGCACACGTGGGCCTTCAGTTTGTGTCCTTTTATCACCTCCTTGCCCCTCCTTCGGGCAGGCACTCAAACTCATTCAACTAATTAGGTGTCATGCGCAGTTTGTGCTTTCAGAACCTTTGGGAAATGGGTCGGTGGGCTTGGGGGTCATTTGGGGAGTAACTTCTCCCTCCCTGCAGACATGGCCGTTGTTTGATCTTTGGCCATACCTGGTGAGCTGCCCTGCTCAGCTTATCAGAACACAGAACTGCGCATCCTCTGGCACGGCCTCCCTGTCCTGTTGCTGATTGGCTTCTCGCCTACAGTTCACTGTTATGCAGGTTCATTGTTGCGCAGAACTTGCCCCACCACGATGTTTCAGACATTAACTCTTTCAGTCCCTCACACGTGGTGTTGCTATGCAGCCTTGCAAGCAAGTTCCATTCCTTCCCTCAACCACAAAAGCCAGGCCCCGGTCTCTGTCCGGGGTGGTTGAGGTATTAACTCTGTCCAGTCTCTTACATGTGCTAAGTGAGCTCTCCAGAATTAGCCAACATAAAACTCTGTACATACCTACAGTGCCTCAGTTTTTTAAGCTTACGCTAGTAAGGTGGAGTGGATGGCAATGTTTCTTTCATGGGTGATAAAGAGCACTGAGTTTTGTCTTCATGGTAAGTACATTTTTGGTGGTTTTTTTTGTTTATTTTTGGTTTGTTGGTTTTTTTCCTAAAAAGAAGTTATTAGGGAATGATAGGAAGAGAATGGTAGTCAAGAACAGATTTTATATTTTGTATAATTATATATTGTTTGGACTGACTGATTATTAGAATATTTACATGGGAAATAGAGAAATTCTGTTTGAAGATTCTTGAAGCTCCTTCTCTTTTATGGGAGGCTGTAGGGTTGGGTGAAGCATCTTTCTGTACCTGAAGGTGTGACATAATGCGGAAGGGAGTACAAAATTAATTATCTCAGAAGAAAATATATGCAAAAGAAATGTAATTCTTGTAGCTAGGATTCTTGTATAGGTGGTGGGAATCCTGATTTCTGAACTGCACATTCAGAAGCTCATGTCATTTTAGTATGCAGGATTTTAAAAGGATGTTGAAAGATTTGAAAAATTCCACGAGAACCATGAAATTATTGTTATCTTTTTAAAGTTCTTCAAGAAATAACATTCAAGAGCTCAGTATGTTTTGTTCATAAAAAATAAACATCGGGATCACTTAGAACTTTTTCTGTCTTAAGAACATACTTCAGATGCACTTCTCAACCCATAAAAATACATGCTAAAAACCCATTCTGGAAGACCAAGACTGACAAAATAGAAACACTTTTAAGGGACTAGCAGTTTCCTTGTAAAACAAGCATAAAATAATTGGATTAATATTTTAATTCTGTGTTATACAGAAGGACTGCTCATAAAATACAGTAATTTCTGAGATTATGTTCCAATTAAATGGATACTGTACAGAGGTATTTCTAAAGGTACCGAATAATCTTTGTTTAAAGTTGTCATTCAATTACATCCGTAATTGAAAGTAATTTAATTTTCACTGTTTCATGGAGCATACCTCTGTAAAGCAAAGAGTACCTCTTACTTCAAAGTAAGAAGTGAAATACAGGTCTATGACATAACCTACTTTTAATCTACTTTTTTACTTTATCAGTTTTAGCTCATCTTCATTATGTCTCATGGAGAAGGAGAGCACTATACATGTTTTTATATGTTTGGGTTTTTTTAATTTATTTTTCCTTTCAAACAGCATATTTGACCGTTTTTAGTCAGTTATGCTCTTTGAGTAGTGAATGAAGCTTTTAAACATGAAAATGGCTGCAGAGACTTAAGCCACTTAAAAAATAGTAGAGAAACTTTCCAGTCACTCTTAATGTTTAAAATCTTTGTATTCATTTCAAACAGCAGATGTGGTGGTCTGCTTTCAGATGACATTTACTAAAAGTCATCCCATTTTGGTATCAGAAGTAGTTTAAGCAATGAATCCTGCTGTATACTAACTTTTTAAATTGTACCCAGTGTATATATGTATACATATATATGTAATGCAAGTCATGCTCTGAAATATGTGCCAGTACATTGTTTAAATTGAAGATTTAGCTAAGTTTGAAAAGCAAGAACTTAAACTAATCCTGGCTAAAAAGCCAAATCAAAATGCACTTTTTATATTTTTTGTCATTTTGTGGAATAATATTTCCACGGCAAAAGGTTCATGAAGTAATATAAAAGAATAAAAAAATAATTCATTTTATCATATAAGTAAAACTAAGTGCTTACCTGAAACTGTCCATGAAAGGAAAACTACACCGGTCCTTGTGATACTTAAAGAACGGAGCTATCAGCTGGTAGGGGAGATGACAGCAAAAGGTGCTGCAGGTCCTTTTAGCATTTCCCAGTAGTAAGTTGTATGACTAGGATGATACACAGAGAGCTTCCAGGCTTATTCACAGGGCAGCTGCTCCTCGCCCTGGAATACAAATTAGTTACCTACACTCAATTTTGAAGACTTAGTGTAAACTATGTATCCCTTTTAGTCTTTCCTTGTATTCAACTATGAGGAGTATAATTTACAAATAAATAATGGTATTGCTATCAAGTATGAAACAGATATGATGTTTCAAGATAATTCCATATTAGGGGCTTGTTTTCTACTTCCAGAAATTACTCACAAGCATGAGTTTGTCTTCATTGTGCTCTCAAACTGCCCAAATCTATTTAATATGTTTTTGTGCAAGTTTCTATACTTGCATGCTCACTAGATTTTTGCCTTGTGATGAATTTCTGCTGTCAGTGATACATTTAGCACATACCATGAGTCTTTTTGGAGATTTTTCATGCCTAACAGTCAGGAGTTCTGAAAATTGCAATACAACTTCTGATAGACTGTAACATAAATGTTGTTTATTCAGGTACAAAGTTCTTGTTTATATTAGAGAGTCAGACTATCAAGTTACTTCTGTTTCACCTGTGACTTGAACTGTTCAGATCTCCTTGTAGCATAAACGAGGTTCTAACTATGTAGATGTGTTTGTAATTTACTCAGGTACTCTCAGATTCAAACTGAAATCTTTATGAAAGAGAAATAAAGATTTGTATATGCAATTGCAGAAGGCTTTTTCTTCTGTAATTGCTTTAGTTTTGACTGTTGGTTGCATTACAGGAAGAAATAATATGGGTGAGCCATATGAATTAAGACAAAATTTGCCCCCAAATAAGTTTGAAAATGTTACATTCATACCAGTAATCTGACTGGTTTTTTTATTGTATTGCTAGCAGTGTTCAGCTCTCCTTTAAGGCAGTTGCTGTTTTAATTACATCAAGTGATTGTACAGCCATATGTACTTGTTGTCTCTGAATTACTTTATTGTTGTCTCTGAATTACTTTATTGTTGCAGGTATTCACTATTGGTTGATTTATTCAAACTCTTTGAATAAATTCCACAGTAGTCCTGTTGGTGCAGTAGGATTTCATGGATAGTCCTACTACAGTCCTTCAAGAAAAAGATGATAAATCTATGCCAACATTTTCTATGACTAGAAATTATTTCTGTTGTTTCTGGGTGAGACAACTCTTCACTGAAGTATCATCTCATTTAACATATAACGTTACTTTTAACATATACAGTTATCTATTTAATATATACAGTTACAACAACTTAAAGATTAATCAAAATATGACTGTGCTAAAAATGGAAATTTCAATTTAGTTCTGTGCCTTTTAGGTGGCTTAAAACAAATAACTTCTCTCTTCACCCAATTTCTGATGTAGCAATATCAGATTGATGAGATGCAGAGTGATTCACCACTTCTGGCTTCGTGCCTAAATATAGTCAGTCAAGGCTAAGACTTCCAAGTGTAGAATATCATGGCAGATGTTGACTAAGCTTATGTTGTGAGCCTAGAAATCATTAGAGATTTCATATCATCAGTTAACATAGCCAAGATCTATTTTCTTTTGAAGAGCAACATGAAGTAAAGATAGGCTTTTTTTTCCTGTGCTTTTGCCTCCATTTACTGAAATGACCTATTATTTACTGTTGAAGATATCTGTGTTATTAATGTGATTTTCTGAACTAATGATTCATAAACAAGTTGATTGATTGCATGGCGTTTATAGGTTGCATACTGCTGTTGGCTTTTTTTTTTTTCCTCATTTTCCGTACAGTTTTTGATAAATAGAGCTAGACATTTATCTTAGCATGCAAACATGCTTGTACCAGTGTATCCTCTGCTGTAACAACTTTACAAAACTTGCCAGATATGAAAAGAGATGAGAATGCATTGGGGTTTTTGGTTGGTTGGTTGGTTGGTTGGTTGTTGTTTTTTGTTTTTTTTTTTTTTTTTTTTGTGGTTTTTTTTTGTTTGTTTGTTTGTTTTCTGATTTTTATCCTAGAAAAATGGCTTCAGTTTGGCTCCAGGAAGCTCTAACTTATGTGACCCACACTTACTCAGCAGATTGTTCAAGGTCTCACTGCCCTTAGCATCAATAACCCAATCACTTTTACATGGATTAACTCTTTTGGGAAACTTATCTAGCACATGAGGTATCTAACATATGCTTTTCTTAAGAAAGAGACATGCATTTCTTTCTACCTAATTGTTTCTTCAGCAAATTTGTTTATTTTGGCTACTGAATGGAACATGGGATTTTTCACTGAATGCTTTGAGTTTACTTGCATATTAGCTCACGTTACTAATGGAGTAACTGATCATACATTGAATTTCTCTTGACTTTCTCCCAACTCTTTTTAATTCAAAATTTTAGAACTGATCACTGGTGGTGTGCAGTATTCCTTCAGTGAGTATGCTGATATCAGGACACTGAGTTTCATTTTTCGTATCTTTGCAAGTGTAGAAACAACCTACAATCTGAAATGTCTCCATAGATAATTTCAAAGAATGATTTAGGTTACGCACACATACCCACACACACCCTCCCCCCAAAAATACCAACCAACCCACAAACGCATCTTTTGGAGCATAAAGGTGTCACCATTAAGAGTGTCACTACAGTAAACTCTTAAACTCTTCTACTAAGTCTATTTTATTCTTTCTTAACTTTTATGTGAAATATTTCACCTGTGTGAATATACACATATATATATTGTAAAGTCATCAAATGCATATTAAGAACAATTTTTCTGTTACATGAATACACAGTGATCCAAGATACACATTCTTTCAATTTCTCCCCCTCATATAATTGTCTGATGTGATTGTCAGAGCAAGATGTAACTTTTTTTTCTACTTTTATTTTCTTGAACTGTGTTTAATGCTCCAAAACATGGTGAAACTTTACTATCCATTTGCACAATGCATAGTGAGAAGTTTTAAACTGCACTTCCTAAAAGAGATGTAACAATGTCATAATATTTTTCTGCTTTAACAGAGGCATATGTACCAATGCAAGGACCCTATACTTTGGAATGGAGATAGGCATTTCTTATCTGCAATGAGTAAAACTTTTTTACTACTTAAAATAAGAAAAAGGGTTTTCCAAAATGCTATCAAAGCATCATTCCTGCTTTGGAGGTTATGCAGTTGGTCATAAGAGTAGGCAACAACTATTCAGTTGTACACAAAGTTCTCAGACTTTGTTAAACTTTATACCAAAGCTCCATAACGTAACAAGAGAGGGAATTACAGTGTAGAACTTAGTAACACTTTATCTAATCCTTTAGACCATTCCACAGATGTCGCTAAAACTTATTTTTAAGATTATTTTTATCTTACGGTTATGGTCAGTAAAATACATTATCTCCTCAAGTTATTATAAAGTTGGCAGAAAGAAAACTTTCTGTGTTAACACCAACTTTTGCAAATCTTTATTCAGGAACTTTATTATTATAGCAATTTGAAGTAGGCTACCCTTTCACTTTATGAAGCTTTTAGTTATTTTAATGATGGTTCAACTATTTTTTAAAAAATTATTACTTACCTCATATTCAATTATCTTCTTTAAACACAACAAATTAACTCCAGTGGGTTTTGGGAAGATTTTTTTCTTCTAGAGTTTTCGGTTTGCAGCATGTGGTGCTAGTGTGGAAAATGATAGCACTGCTGCACAAGGTTAATGCTCACTTTAAATAAAAATAAAACGTTTATAAACCAAGTTGGTAGTGGCCATAAAACTTCAAATTGAGATTTTTGATTTAATCTGAAGCAAACTAATATTAAGTGGGCAGAAAAGCCTTTATCTGGGAAGCAGTTTTTAAGTTCTATTTTAAAAGCTTTCCTGCATACCCAGTATTAGAGACTTATTAGTTGAGGCCCAGAGAGGAAAAGGAACTTCAAGATAGTCTTTTCCGTTAATCTTTATTGGATTAGTGTAATATAATGGAATAGCATGTATTGTTCAGAGAAGACCTACTTTTCTGTTCTCCAGAAAAGTAAAACTGATCTCAGAACTGTCTACTTAAGATGGATGCTAGCAAAATGCAAGATAAACATCAATAAATTGCTAAAAAAAATTTAATTCTAACTGTATTTGTCTATAGAACACAAAAAAGTAGCATGAATTTCCCTTTATGTTTATTGGCATTAAACTTAACTGGAGAAAGAGATTCAATTACTGCTTAAGCTGGTTGTATATGGAAGCAAATAAAAGATGGTTTCTTGCTCTCCACCTCCTCGTGTTTATACATGTGTCTTTTAATTCTTCTGTAGTAACTTGACTCTGCTGATGATTTCAGCTAAATCTGATTGTAGGGTAGAAGTTCCGATGATGAACAATACACCTCTAAGTTTCATGAAAATAGGCTGCTCATAAAAGAAAGATATCTTATGGGGTCTTCAGTTACCAGTAATATGTGCTCTCATCTTCAGTATACACTAGAGAATCTCCAATGGGCACAAGTGAGGGCAGCCATGCTTATAAATTTCACAGTGACTAGAAAAACCTTTGGGTGGTACTTAAACCTTTTTAGGCACCATGATGAGTCATATATGAAATATAGAATAATTCAGGTTGGAAGGGACCTGAGGAGGTCACCTAGTCCATCCTCCTGATATGAGGTCAGAACAACTTGCTTAGGGCTTGAACAAGTCTGGTCTTGGAGACCTCCAAGGATGGAGGCTGGACTATGTCTCTGGTCAGCCTGTTCCAGTGCCTGACTTTCTTCATGAGGGAGAAGGTTTTTCAGTTGGAACATCTCTCAGCTTAAACATGTTTCCTCTCATCTTCCCACCAAGCAGCACCATAAAAAACCCATCTTGAACATCATTGTAATAAACATAATTTATTATGATGTGTGACCAAGGACTTTCTAAAAATGGTAATCAAGTGTCATACTATAGAAGCAATTTCAAAATAATTATATTAGGAAAAGAAAAAGGTAACAACATTAGTTTTATTCCTCAACATAGTAACTGAAGGAAAAAAAAAAAAAAAAAGAGCTTTCTAATTCCAGAGAGGTATAGTCACATCATTTTAAAGCACTTGTTAATCAAGTAAGTCACAGAACTGAACTGTGTAAGTGTTTTTTAAAAAGTATGACAAAAAAGATTGTATGAAAATGACCAGGTTTGCAAGACAATGTTTAGAACATTCATGAGATCCTTTTAACTTTTTGAGGCTATATGATAAAAGTAGCTTATTTTCATGTCTTGAAAATAGTCATTCACATGTGAAGGATTTTTGTTGTATGCGGTTTTGGGTTTTTTTTCTGGAAAACTGATAAATGTTTTCCATTTTACGGAATACTTGGTTTCAAATACAACATACTAGTACGTGATATATAAAAATGCTTGCAGCTGTGGTAGGCATGTGAAAAAACATGTATCTTCTAGGAAACTCATAGGAGTTGGAGAGATGATAGTAAGGCTTTGACTTACAAGCATCATCATCATCATCATCTTGCATTTAGACATTTTCCATAAATTTAGCAATATGTAACTTTTTAATGTTACATATAGTATGTTCCTGGAATCAGAAGTACCTGAGAACTCAGGGTTTGCCTTAAACATTATATAACTATTTTTTAAAGTACTCTTAGAACTAGAAAAAAATGAATGCAGTAATTAATTGCAGGCAAACATTAACTCGCTGTCCATGGAAAAAGACATCTGCACACCCAGAATTTGGGACCAAGACTAGAACTACAGTGAGATATTAAGTGAAAAAACTTGCTAGTGCAACAAATTCAGTCCAATAAGATTCAAATTCTATAGCTTTGTTACAGTTTTACTTTTTTAGTAAGTATTTTACATATAAAACTGGGTTCTTTATCATTGCTCATCAGCTTGCCCATTTCTGATTTGTTTGTCATCTGAATGGTCTCCATTTAATACTGGAGTATAGATAAATGGTTCTTGATATTCCATAACAACACAGAGCTTGAACTTAGTTACTTAAAGGCATATCATTGTGTAAAACTTCTCATCTCTGAATTAGTTGCTGGAGGAATCTACCTCTCTTTGTTGGCTGTAGGGGACCACAAAATGATTTAATTCCCTTCAAAAGGTGCTAGGTAACCTGTATTGAGTTTATGGTTCCTTATTTCTTTTAAAAATCTAAATTATACATCTATACATGTAGATTACACATCTACGAACCAATATTTGATAATTTCAGAAGTCTTTGGTTGTGATTCCCTTGTCCATAGAATCACTTCACACTGGAAGAAAGTTTGTCAAATCCAGCTTCATACTCAAAGTGGGATCAACCCCAAATGCAGGCTGAGCCCTGATCAGGGCTGTGTTCAGCTGGATCTTGAAAGTCTCCACGGACAGATTCCAGAACCTCTCTGGGCAACTTGCTCCAATGTTTCGTATCTTCACAGTTATGTTCTTTTTCCTTATATCCAGTCGGAACTCCCCTGTTTCAGTATATAACCGTTGCTTCTTGGTCTCCCATTGTGCATTTTGGTAAAGAGCCTCGCAGTTCTCAGTAACCTTGTCTTAAGGCCTCTTCCAGCAAATTAACTTATGTTTTTAATAGAAACACTGCAATTCACTTATTTCTTCATTATTTACAAGGAAAGGTTTCATTCTGAAGCTCACGAGAGGAAAAAAGAGTTTTATTATGAACTAAAGCATCTTTGACTTCTTCAGTCAAATAACTTGCTGATTTTTCAGTAATGCAGATTGAAGCTCAGACGAGAGGTTTTTCTTTCTTGTCTATTCCTAGCTTCTTGTGAATTGTTAAAGTATCTGTAGCGTATTAAGCAGCAGGTGGTCAATAGGCTATGCACTGAAACACGTCATCAGGTTGCTGCAGTGCAGATTATTCTTGGTCATAAGAGAGAACATAGATATCAGAATCGCTTATCAAAAACCCACACACAGTTAATGAACCATGTTTCAATTTTCACAGCCTTCACTGCATTGATACCAGCTAATGGGTTGCAGCAAATTGCGGTCAGGATATTTGTTTAGCCAAACCTGTTCCTCTTTCAATATAGTTCATGTTGGTTTACCAGTAAGGTCAGAAGGACATTGTCTGAAATGTCTCCATTATATCAGCATCCATTGTGGTGTTTCTGTTTTTTTTTTTTTCTGGTTTGTTTTTTTTTGTTTGTTTTGTGGTTTGGGGTTGTTTTGGTTTTTTTCAATGTTGATTATTATTAATAATTGTTCATGTTCTCATATGAAGGAGATATATTAGTATGAATATAGTAGTGACCATCTGATTTTATAAATGATTAGACAAAATCAAAATTTCTTAATCTTTGTGCAGTCTGGTTTTTGTATTGAAGCCAGTAAATTAAATTTGCCTATTAAATAGTTGTAGAAAAAACATTTTATGATAGTTTCTACAGATTGATAACTCGCTACCATGAGATAGGCAGCCTTTGATCTAACACTTCCTCTTCACAGAAAAAAAAGGGAAGACAAGTAACTTCTTTTTTAGTTAAATTGTAGCACGTTCTCAGTTTCCAAACCAAAGAGATATCAGAAGTCACTTCAAAATGTTTTCTGGATAAATGTTTCCAGCTCATATGTATGAGAAGATAGGCCTTTCAAGACCATACAATGCTGACCCAAGCCTGATTCTGTTAAAGTCACCATGTCTCACTTTTTGTGTAATGTAAGTTAGCGTGATTATAAAAATTCAGCCACTTCCTATTTTGTCTTTTTGATGAGTTGACAGTTAAGAGTCTTGAAATTAGGTGTGGCAGATGCAAAGTAAGTTCTTATAATTAAATTGAAAAAGAAATTAACTGCCAAGATTTTTTTCTTACAGATAAAAAGAAGTAGATTATTCTTGTGAAAGAAGAGATAGAGGCATCATATGAACATTTGTAATTGTAGAGCAAGGAACATCTTTTGCTTGAAGGCTACTCTGTTAACTCAGCATTTCTAGAATTTTTTTATGATGAATAGTTATATCTACCAACTACTGTTAAGATTTTTCAAAGATACACAGTTGTTTGTCTCCTCTCTTTTAAGTACTCATCTATCATTTAAGTGTCACTGATAGGCTCAAAACAACTCAGCTGAATCTAATCTTTTGAGCATTTACACTCTTATTGGTGGATATATACAAAGGCATTAAATTGCTGCTACCTTCCTACACCCTTAAGCTCTGGTGTTAGACAAAATCCCAAAACTGTGAACAAGGACTCTGAGAATAGGTATTTTCCTTCCCTTTTTTTACCTGACACTTATAGCTTGCTCTAAGATCTTCTAAGCCATCTGTATGGGTTTCTCTTATGCCAGCACAGATCAGTGACAGAGTTTAGCTGTATAGGCAAACTGGGATTCAAGTCTTTTTAGTTCTAGCAGAGCCTTGAAATTCATACTCCCACAACCCCCAGGAGTGCCTTAACCACCAAGCATTATCCAGTGACTGTCTTGTGTAAAATGAATAAAGAACTGCTCGGCTGGGATACAAGATTCTCCATCTTTGACTGCTGTAATCACAGGCAGGAGTCCCGAATTGTAGTTTCTGTTCCCAGGACTGGATCAGTAATATGTTCTCAATAATGGTTAGACGAAGTATGCAAAATTTCCAGAGAACAAGGGTTCTGCCCGCCCAGCTGAGAGTCTAGCACTAGGACACAGATTTCTGCTTTCTCAGACCTGTGTTTTATCTTTAACCTTATGAGTTTGTATTCTTACTGCAAAACAAGAGCACCCAGAGTGCAATCCTTTACAGTTTCTTCATCTTAGCTTGTAACTTTGTGGTTAGCACAACCTTCTGTGGCTGGGAAGAAACTCTTAATGATACACTTCCTCTGAAAGAAGTGAAATGTTAAATGGTAGTAGATCAGCTTTTACTTTCATACAGAGGCTCAGTGGAATTTTTCCCTCTAAAATATTTCCTTTAATCTATAAATATTATAATTCCTGTACATAGGAAAAAAAATACTTATTTCCTTTACAGAACTTATGAAAGAATTTCCAGCTTTTCATCACAAACAGCTGGAAATTCTGCCCTACACCATGGTTTGTCTGCGAAATAAATGCCTAATTTTCTTATGTGAACTTACGGTCTACAGAATAAGCCATTTTTGTAATTGCTGATATCCTCAGGTGCAAAGGAAGCATCTTGTATACATATTTTTCTAAAAAACAAACAAACAAACAAAAATATTTAAATGTCATACTTGGGATAAGAATGAAAGAACAAAAGTTGCACCTGAGAAGAAAAAAAAAAGAAAGGGATAAGGAAAGTAGTTATTTTCGGTTGACGTCATTACACGTGGCATAAACCTGAAGAGATCACAATACTTCTCATGCTATTCTTCTTCAGTTTTTATTTTGCATCTATCCTTTTCATTTTAATTTCATATAACAATTTGCTTTTATATAAAAATAAATTGTTATATATTAATTCATTACATTATTTTTTTCTATTAATAATATATAAAATGTAATTTCCAAATTCAACATTGGATTTCTTATCTTATGGACATGACAGATATTCAGCTTCTCATCAGGCTTAGCAATATGACTTTTTTTCAGTTAAATGAATCTCTTTTAGCTTTTTTTTTTTTTTTAACATGTTGTTAATGAAAGTACCAGCTGACCTGAGTATATTTTTGGTAACTGAAGTGTTCCTAATATAAAGAGAACACTTATGTGTTTGCTCTTAATGGATATAGTTCTGTATTAAATGAAAGGACTGTCTGTTTGAAGATTACACTTCCATATTATTTTCTAAATAAGGTAGAGTTATGGAACTGGAACTGATCTTAACCTTTTAAATAATAGAAATTGGCCAAAAAAATAACCAGCATACACTCTGAAATTATTTAAGTTGAATACACTTTAAAATGAAAAATAATAGTCTAAAATGCTTAAGTATTAATGCTAAACTCTGAAGTTTAACTTACTGACTTCAAACACAGTAAAAAGTAAGTACCTGGAAATAATAGACTACCACTTTAAATGGCTGAGCATTGAGTTAGATACCTAATATTGTGGTTGAGGAGAGGAGGCAGAAGTCTATAATTTTACCCTTAGTATTAAAAAAAAAATAAATCTGCCAATCAGAAAGGCCAACATAGAAAACCCCAAACAACTCAAGATAGTATTCACCTGCTAACCATTGCTGTTCTAGCGCCCAGCAAAACCTTGGTCCTATGAGTTTCTCTTTATTAATTGCACTGCATTATCTGGCCATCTGCTGTATCTGCCAGAAGAGTAGCATTCCTTTGGTGGCCATTATTAACAGATTTCATGCTTCATATTATACTTGTGCTGCCTGCTGTTGTCTACCAATCTTTCATCCTCAAAAGAAAAGTGGAGGAAAGAAAAATGGGTGGAAATCCCAGCAGTTTCTCAAGGAATATTAGCCCATATGACTAAAAGATGCCATGTGAGTTATCTAACAACAATTTTTTTTCCTGTAGCTTTATGGTCAATGTTTTCAAACTATTTATCGTAGCAGAAAGACTGCCTTCAGTTCATGCCCAGTGACAGAAAAAAGGAAAAAGTTTAAAGAAAATGATGTATCTTGTTTACTTGCTCTTTATCATGCATCTGTTCCCAAGGAATCTACATAATAAGCAAATTCCCCAGATGCCTTGGCATTTCTAGATAAGCATCACTTACTTTTTCAGCTCTGCTGGGTGTTTTCTGGACACCAGTAAGGTGGTAGGTGTACGTGACTTGCAATTTCTCTTTGACAATTTTTTTCTGTCACAGGGAGCTCAGCGCACTGGAATACCCAAAGGATGAAACTAGCTGAATATACAAACAATAGTCCATGTTAATCTTCAGTGCAATCCCTTAGACTTCTGTGAAAGTAAAGTGCGAAGGAATTTGGCTTTTTACCTGCAGGCACAATTACAAATTCCTCTAAACCACAGCAAGTACAAGTATAATCATTACAATAGCTTTCTGGCTTTTGTATTTGTTGTGTTATTTCACAGCCATTTTCTTTACTTTGGAAAAAAAAAAATTGACGTTTGTAAATGGACATGAATATGCGAACCATTAACTCATGTTATGTATTTCATTTGTCTAATGCAGCTTCCTTCCTAGCTCAGTGTAGGTTAAGCAACCGGGATGTGATATGTGCCGGAAAAGAATCCTTCATGGCATTCATACAGCTGTGTTGTAGTTTCAACAGACAGTAGTTTGTACTTGCCAGCTGGATAGCTAGCAGACAGATTTTGGGGGCAGACCACCCAGTGTGGTTAAGTAGATCGAGAAAACAGAATAATTTACTAATCCTCTTTTACAATTCAGCTGTTTCGTTCTCATCCTTTGGGGGTGTCAGGTGGATAAAAAAAATCTGGAATGTTTTACAGATTAATTATTTTAAACTGTATACTTAAGGTTGGATAAAC
Organism: Buteo buteo; assembly: GCF_964188355.1. NCBI lineage: Eukaryota > Metazoa > Chordata > Aves > Accipitriformes > Accipitridae > Buteo > Buteo buteo. The sequence continues at coordinate 22,778,560 of NC_134171.1, forward strand.
TAGCCAAGATCTCTCAGCACCTCCTAATGTCTCTGCACCACCTTGAAATGTACAGTCAGAATTTATGCTGTGCATGATGAACACAGATGAAAAATCTGTTTGGTCTTTATCTGAGTTTGTGACGATCATTTTTCCTCTGATTCATTAATATATTAAAAGACTCTTCCCTGATAAAAATGCATTGAAAGTGCTAGTCCTCAAGATATTACTAGTATAAAGAAAAAACTAGGTCATTGAATTTGACCTGATTATGTTACTTATTAAACTTATTTCATCGACTACCATAAGTTGTTTTGGAGTGGAGGATGGGCTTGGATTAGCCTTCAGATAAATGACATTCAAATCCAGCCCACTGAGTTTGCCAAGTTCTTTCTTCATGCTAAAGTTATTATGAAACAAAAAAAATAATAATATTTATGAGCAGCTCTGTACTTGCATGTGGAAGGGGAACATCTCAGATTATGATCCCTGTTCCCATGTCTATTTTTGTTTGTGTATCCTACAGTTGTTGGATAAAACACTAAGATAACATGGAACAAGATCCTCTGTCACTTCCATTCCTGCCTCTATGGTACAGTCAGATGTTCTAAACACTTACATGAAACCATGTTTTCTGTGTTTGCTATTTCTCTTGCCCAAATAGGCTTGACCTCCTACAAACAATGTCCAAGCTTCAGCAAGAGGCAAAGGTCCTAGATGTAGACTACACATAGTGTTTGTGTGTCATCGTTGGGGCATGAGGACATATGATGTTTAACACGCTCTGACTAAGAACTGAATCTTTCTCAACGATATTGGAATGAATGCTTTGAGAAGACCTCCCTTCTCCTTGTAGGCAGTACACCACACCACCCAATTTCCAGAAATTGATTAGGCGCAGTTTGATACCTAGCCCATACATACATAGCTCTGTCAAAACCGATGTAGTCCTGAGCATGCCTGGAGGTGCATCTTAAAACTTTCAGACTAAAAAGCATAGTTCCTCAAAAGGCCAAATTAGTTTAGATTTTTGCTCTCACAATTCTGGACTTTGGGTATATCTATGTAAGAATATTACTTTGTGCAAGAGCATGCTTTTAAACCACTGACTGCCATGACTTAAGGAGCTTTGCTTCCTATTGCAGAGCAGTGTTGCAGTGTGAGGACTGAATTCCTTTTGAGTGAAGCTAGGCAAAAAGGTACATTCCATGAAAAAACTTAACATGCCCCGACTGTTAGTAAGTATTAAGTTCATAGGACCAGCATACCTGGAAGTAAAATTCCCCAAATGTGTATTGTGTCATTGTGGAGTACTCATCAGTTATGATTTACTCTTTTACATGACAGCACTTAAAAATGTTGACTGTACTTACTTTGATGCTGGTCTGGCCCACAATTTGATGGCCTTTTTTTCTGGATTCTTTATTATGGATTTTGATTAAATATTTAGTCAGTAAAAGTCGCTATGATGGCAGCATCATATGAATATCCGCTGACCCTGGTGACTGGCAAATTTACTTATACAAATCCAAATTGTATACTATACAAATTGTATTTTTAAGCCATGTCTATAAAACATACAGCAATATATGAAGTGACATTTTGCTGTTTTTGTTTCAGTCATTTTAGTGCACATAAATAAATGCAGGTTTTTTGTGTACTAATTTATTTACATATATAGAACTAAGTGATCCTGGTTCTTTTATAATGTGATGACTTTATATACTTAGCTGCAAATCCTACTGTTTTTTTGTTTCATGGCATGAATTACTGCAAATCCACACCTAATTTACTGTACACTTGTTACCAAATTTCTTCTGGTATTATTTATTTTCCAAGATTTTTATTCCTATGTAATTTTCCTTTCTGAGTTTTTTTCTTTCTTTTACATTTTCATGCTGAATCTTATTTTGTGATTTTCTGTCCATGTGACTAATTGTTTCCTAATCCCTATGACTTTTTTCCCATGTTTCCCTATAAGGTAGGCAAGGGATTATTACTATCTATCTAGCTGATTTAAAATAAGTAAATAAATTGATCTAATCCCATAACTGACATTTCACTTCAAATATTTTAACTAAGAATAGTTTGTGCAATGCAAAATTATAATCACTATGTATCTCAGGAATAAAATGGAATGTGGATGGAATGACTGTTTTTGAGATTTTTTTTTCAAATGTTAAGAACTGTATCCTCTTGTTTAAAGATAGACTCTTGAACACAGATAGTGCACTGAATCAAAAACTTTTAGAGTTTGTATTTTGACTGCATTGTCAAGTGTACTGTATGCATGTCTGCTTCTTATTCTTGTTTTTATTTTGACAATCAAAATATTACTTAGAAGTATAGCTAAACCACAGGCAAAATTTAACCACTACAGTGCTTTTTCCTTATTTAGAGTTAACACCTTATTGTAAATGTTGACAATTAGTGGATAACTCCCCACAACTGTGACAACAAATACCTGAGTATCAGTAGATTAACCTCATCAACCCATTTCTTGTCCAGTAAAGGATTACTTGAGGTGAACACCAGAGGTGTATGTATTTGACAGTAGGACTAATCACAGTTTAACACAGTGATGTTAAACCAGAGCACACTGAAATGTTGAGAAACACCCGTAGTTTGCTGTTGAGCAGCACAAAGTAACTCACTGTGTATATTCTATTTGAATTAAAAAGTAACTAGGAGCTTAGTCACTCTCCTTCCTAAAAGGGAAAAGTTGGGCAATAATGGAGTATTGCATACTAGCTTATAATTTAGTCTTCCTTGATCTGTTTTTCTTTTCATTTGGATCAAGATATTGTGTATATTCTGTTATCTGTGATCTGTAGTTCTTCATTAGAAAAGAGAACAGCTGCCAGTCACATACCAGGAGTTGACTCTCTATCTGCCCACCCTTCAAGTACACTGTGGCAGTGGGTAAATAAAGTAAAAATATACATATGAACAAGAAGTGTATTTAAAATCCATCTATGCAACAAATTTCACTTGGTTGTACAGAGATGTAAATATGTTGTAAAAAGAGCTAGTAACAGATGCTGTTTTAATGAATTATCAGTGGTAATTTAAATGATGTGACTTTTTTTTTTAACAAATTTACTAAAGAAAGGTGAGTGGAATAAATAAAGGAAGAAAGGATAAAATATGAGACACTTCTGCAAGATTAAAAGAGGAGTGCATCACCATTTTATTTAACTATAGGATATGATATGCCTGCTTCTGACCAGATCATGACAACAACAAAGTCATAGTGGTGTGAATATGGAAGAGGATAGCCAATATATAGTAAATAGTGTCTTGGTCTTGCACTTCTAGTCACTGTATTAAGACAGGCAATAAATAAGGTCTAGAACTGAGATATACATGCAATTTTTTACATTTTGTTTGTTCTGGTGGATTTGTGCTACAAACCCTTACTTACAGTAGCAGTTCCATTCATTTAAATAAAACTACACATAAACATGAGGATATTTTTGTGAGCAAGTGTCAATATGATTTGGCTGTAGTAGTACAGAAAGTGTTAGATGACTTTTTTCAGTTTAAACTTAGCTTCAGTAAGAAAGAGAGCACTGAATGGTAGGCAGCGCTGTGAGTCACTGTGAACCAGCAGACTGTGGATGTTACCATTCTGTGAATAGTCTAGCAAGGCCAGATGGAAACAAAATAGTTGATTGGTCATTTTTAATCTCTGCCACATGAGAAAATACACAGATGATTGTATTAAACTCATTAGTGTTAAAAGTTTCATAACTCTAAAATGTATTGATGAAATTGCAAACAATGTGCTTTTGCTGATCGGAATTCAGGCTAAAGATCTGATGGTAGCAGAGGCTTGCCTTCATAAGTCAAGCACAAATCTTCTGTCACTCTGAAACAATTTGCATATGAAGAGCAGTAAATAAAGATGCAGCATTTCAGCAGCTGAGTGATGAGACTGCAACCATATGCCTTTGCAGTAAAGTCCCTTGATATGAATTACATGATAATATGCTGTATGCTATGTTATTTCCACCACAAAAGATTGTCATGAAACTGTCATGAACTCTCATGGAAATATCATAAGACAAAAATATTTTTCCAGTCAGTGTTACCCAAACAATCCTGTTCCAGCTCATTCTGCTCAGAGATCGTATAACACACTTATTTTTATGGGAAGTACTATAATACACTTCACTACAAGTTACTAGTGAATAATATGACAATGAATAAACTACTCTGATCTGAGTATTTGATCCTTTCTTATACCATGAAATATCTGGAATTTTCATATATTTCAGAATGTGCCCAGATCCAGGGAATCTAGGAGAAACATCTTTTCTCTGCTGGATAAACATCAGATATAAAAATAAATAAAATAAAATAAAATAAATACATATAGTCTTACATTGCTCATGTTGCTTGGGCTTTAGAAGATTGGTCTTCATTATATAGCATTGTGGTGGGACAAAAATAACTGTAATCCTATGAGTGGATTTTTCATAAAAGGGTGCACTGTTTTTCTTCAGCCTCTTGCATATGAATTGTTTAATTGTCTGAATCTTTTGAACCAATATTGGAGTGATTACCCTTTTATAGCAAAAATGTAAGCTGATTGTTTTTCAGAAATGAAACAAACAGCTTTTTGATTACCTTTGTGCAGGTGCTATATTAAGTAGCACTTTGATCTTGGACACCTGAGTTCAAATAATACATAATTTTTAGATTAAAAAAAATCATAACTTCAGCAACCTTTGGATTTTCAAAATGCTGGACTGATATTCATTAGTATAAACTTATGGGCATAACCTAATCGGAGAACCATAGTCCTTTCTGACATAGCTTTGCAGTTGCTGGGAAGGGATGACAAAAGATGAGTAAAGGTTTGTGTATGTGAGAACTCAATAGTGTTAACACATTTCAGTAATTCACAACATAGCCTCTCTTGATGAAAGCAATATTCTTCGCTTTTCCCAAGCATTACCAATTACCTTTCACAATAACTCCTTACAAATCTTTCTGGAAAATGCTAACAATGTCCTTTTATATTATTTCTAAAATAAAGTAAGAAATGAATCTTAGTCCAAAAGTTAAACCAGTCAAAACTCTATTCAAAATACTCCTGGATGATTTTTTTCCCCTTCATTTTTTTTTTCAGTGAATATTTTCATAGATTGGGATAAAAATAATTACATAAATATCAGAGCAAGTTGTACATTCTAGGCATTTTAAAATAATGCAAGACTGGTTTACTTTCAGAAACAAATGGTAGTGGTGTGAAAAAAAAGCTGAAGTTTTGGGGAAGACAGAGCTTTTATTTTTATACACAGTCTTCATATAAAATAATACTAAAGAAGTTTTACCTGTACAGTTCTTTTGGTTTCACTTTTGATCTAGATTGCATAATTAGTAATACTCAATAGCTTGTCTTTTTTCTTTCCAAGATATGCAGCAATGGATACAGTGGAAGCCAAGACAGATCTGAAATAACTGATTTCAGAATAGTCTACCCCCCCAGTTATCAATAAAAATATACCTAGTTTTATTTCTAGACTTAAGAATAAAAAGATTTAATAGTGTCAGTCTTACAACTACTGAAATCTTCCACATGTTGAGAAAATGTTATTCTTCGTACACAAAAACCAGTAGTAATTTTCATGCTATATGTTTATCCTTTTATTTATTTCTTTTTATTGAACCTTGACAAAATTCACAACCTGCAGTAATTTAACATGATTCTTTTGATTTTATTAGGCCACCTACATTTATAAAATAGCTGTAATCAGTATGCATTCCATGTAGAACTGTAACAAAACTGACATTTTGAAATATGAAATTTCATATTCAAACCTGTTACTGGATGTGCTGTAGCCAGAATAAGATCCTGAAACCAATTACTGTGACTTCATTTATCAAATATAGCAGAGTTCTTATAAATACTTCTAATAGAATCATAACAGTAGATTTGCATTTGTCTGTAGATATACAGCGTTACAGTTACGCTATACCGCTAATGTAATGAAACTGTTCCTTCTTGTCATGATTTGAACATAATCACAGCTGTTTCCTGTGTTGAGGAAGCTTCTGAGAGCTGTAACGTCTTCCAAATATTGTTAAGGCCATGGAAGTCAAGGAAACCAATGCATAATGCAAATATACTCTGTCACAGTGTTATTTGTATTTTTTTTTCCCCTTACAAAAAAAATTATGTGTTATATGGTCATGCTAAAGTTCTAAATATATAAAGACTTGCACATTCACTAATAAAGATCATTCATAGAACAGAAAAGGATTAACAGAGATAAAGTTTTTACTTCCTAGGGAAGTAGATGACTTTATTTTTTTCAGATAGCTCTTCTATGAAGTCTTTAAGTCACATAATAAAAACAAATGTAGAAGTGTGCCAAAGAGGTCATAGAATCATAGAATATCTCATATTGGAAGGGACCCATAAGGATCATCAAGTCCAACTCCCTGCCTCTTGCAGGACTAACCAAAACTGAACCATACAACTAGGAGAGTCATCCAGATGCTTCTTGAACTCTGACAGTCTCGGTGCTGTGACCACTTCCCTGGGGAGCCTGTTCCAGTGACCAACCACCCTCTCCATGAAGAACCTTTTCCTGATGTCCAATCTGAACTTCCCCAGACGCAGCTTCATTCCATTTCCTTGTGTCCTATCGCTGGTGACCAGAAAGAGGAGATCAGCACCTCCCCCTCCACTGCCCGCCTTGAGGAAGTTGTAGATTGCAATGAGGTCACCCCTCAGCCAAACCAAACAAATTTAGAAAAACTTGATCAGAAAATGCTTAACAGAGACTGCCAAATAGTGTTTTCACTGTCTGCAAAGATCCTGCAGTTTAATTATTTCCTCTCTGACATACAGATATTGCCACAAAATCTAGTATGTTTTAAAAATTCTGTAAACAGTTTGATGCATCCTTTCTATTTTGATATTCAGAAATGTGAAGGGCAGAGACCTGTGTGTCACCCAGAGCCCATGCACCTCCTTACTGAGTAGATTTTTGCATCGAAGAAAACCTGCTGATTACAAAGGAATATTGTATGTTATTCCTCAAAGAACAGGGTAGAATAAAGGACTTAAATAATTCATTTTCATAATTTACCACTTAGCATATAAAACATATTATATTGCAGCACAGAGATTTAAAAGTAGCCTATCATTTTTATTTCTTCAATTGCTGATAAGGTTTTGGGGTTTCGTTTTTGTTTTGTTTTGTTTTTCTTTTTAACCACTTTAAGACTTTCTTGGCATGATTTTTAGAAGTCCTAGGCATTCCTAAATATTAGTGAGTTAGTGGGCATTCCGAGAATTAAGAAAACATGTGAAATCAAGCTGAGCTCCCAAATTAGCAAAAATGGGCTGCCCCAAAATTGAAAGCCCTTAAAATCAGGAACTGTTTAATAAAATATTCTTTTATATGAATAACACTGTAAAGTTGCAATTCCCAAAATGTTTTAAGTAATAGCAAATCACATTAAAGTTGTTAGACATTTTAAAAGAGCTTCGTATAGATGAAATTGAGAATGCTAATAGAAGCATTTAATAAAAAACCCCTGACATATAAATCAAATTCTGTGCACACTACTGAACAATTAAAATAAAAGCATAAACATCAATGAAATGGTTTGAACTATATAACAGATTACTTCTGACACTCAATATATAAAGACTGTCACTCTTCTAACTATTCAGCTCTAACTCTTTAAAACACTCTAGTCAGAATTAAGTTGAAACAAAGTTCCGACAGAAAAGGAAACCTAACATTTTCCATATGCACTGTCATATTCCATCCCTTTTCTAATATTCATGTTCCATTAACATTCAGTATTGGATGAATCTAGGCTTGAGGATACAAAAGATAAAAACAAACTAAAGTATTTCTCACTTGTTTTGATATTTGCTATCTATACAGTATTTGCTCAGCCTAAGCTATCTTGTTTTATGAAAAAAAAAGTACAAATTCTGAGGCAAATAATCAAAATCTTGATTTATTATGCTATTGGATATAGAACTGCCACAGAAGCATACTACGTTGGCAAGACTGAGATTTGCAACACTAAACACTACTACAGCTTTGATCATTTCAATGCTAGAACTTAGTGTTGGAAAATCCTACCCTCGGCGTTGAGAGTTAAAGATATCAAATGAGACTGGGAATGGAAGACCTCAGTTTGCCTGCAGGCTATCTACAGCAATGGTAGTGTTAATGCATGTTTTCCTGTGCTACCCATAAACCAGTTCAGTCAAATCACTGTCTCTCCCAGAAAAAGTTTTGTACAAAGGTAAATGTGTAAGGTGTCTTGAGAAATCAGTCATTGTTCTTTATATGTCTTTGTACACAAAAGCAAGTTATACTAGACAATTCTTATTATTTTTCTGTTTTTAACTGAACTTATAACACTTTGAGTCAAGTGATAAGTTCATTAATCTGAAACATATTTTGTAATATTTGGTAGACAGAATTTTTGCAAATGGCTATATATACATATATTTCATAAAATCTTGCATTAATTGTACAAAGATAACTCACATGAAAATCAAGCAATTGCAGTTAAAACAGAACATGGCTAACATTTTGGTGCATTAGAAGTACTGAGCTTTAAATTCCTCATATCTCTCAACTGCAGAAAGCCACAGATATTTGGCGGTAAGCAGCGTATTTAGTAGCTATCTAATGGGGTAGTTTATTTTTCTTTATGGTTAGGAATTTTGGTTTATTAGAATGTTTAATTAGCAATGGATCAATTTATTATTTACACGATAAGCATTAATCATAGCTGCAATACCTACCACCTGTAGTGTGCCTGCAGCAGTGCATGTTCTGTCTGTTTTATATGCAAATATTGTATGTCTGTAGTATGTCTACAGTTTTCTGTAATACACCTGTAAGTGTATGTGCTAACTAACCTTTCACAGGTGCTGCAACCAGGCTTACCAGCTCTCCAGATATTATCATGAATCTTGCAATATTTGGTGTGTGTGTGCTTTGTTTTTTTGATTTAAGTTGGATTTTCAGTCCAGTCTCATGATTATTGGTAGAGAACATATATACTTGTTCTAATTCCTTGTGAATCTGTCTTCCATTACTTTCATTTGGTCTAAAATCATCAAGATAACTGCTATTTCACTGTGTGTTCTGCATTAGAAGTGAGGTTACCCTGACCCTAACCCAACATGCTTACCATGTTCCATTGTTCTCAGACCCACCTTTATATAGATCATTAAATATTCAGGGAAACAGGGACTGGAAACAGAATCTTTCACAATGACGGTGAGTGCCCTAGACATTTGAGTTAAAAAGTTAACACCTTTCTGCTCTACAAACCCAGTAAACAGTTTGTCATTATAAAAAATGGAAGGGCAGAGACATTAAAGTGCTCTCTCATGCCTTCGTCTGCTGGGCTGCTAAGAAGTTCTCCTTCTCTGGTCTTCCCTTCAAAAAGGGCTTACCGTGCTGAGAACCTAAGGTGGTCAAGCAAGAACAGCTCCAGTGAAAGTAGTCATATGTGAACACCCTGCATCCAGCTTGAATTTGGTGTTAAATCCCAACTTGTCTTACTGGCATTTCGTTCCAGCTTTCTTTGGCAAGTTCCTTCTCAATTTTTTGTCCACTTTAAATAATATTCATAGTTACCTAAGTCTCTACACACACTGTACAGGGTAACATAGTACCACTCTCACTGCAGAGGCTGATTAAGTTAACTCATATTCTGCAAGTCTTCAATGACTTTTCAAAGGAAGAAATAGTTTAAGAGAAGGAAGTCCTTCTATGACTGATTGAGCTTATGAAGATGACCTGCAGGTTGATACAGCTTCCTTAGTGTCAAAGATATCTGATTCAGGCTGAAACCTTGTTTAATATGGGGAATTCTTTGGTCTCTCTCATCCTGTTTGCTTGTAAATGGTGGGAACATATAATCTGTGAGATAACTACCATGTTGTCAGATTAGGTGTAGATTGACCCCATATTCGTTAAACATTAAAGCTTACAGAGTAGGCACATAAAATCAAGCTCTTCAGGAAATGTTTCCAACTATTTTGTGTGTATTGCAACTGTCAGCATATTCTTTAATTCATTTTAATGTTTTTATATGTAAACATTTAGCCACGAACATAACATCATCAGTAAGTAATGCAAAATAGACCTTATTTAGACATTTAAGTGATATTTTTTGCGCCCAACCAGCAAGACAAGATCAAAAAAATAGAATTTTTAAGTTACAGAGAATCTGAGTTAGTAACACACTGAAATATATTCTAGACATTTTAAAAACATAGTTGATTAGAAATGACATGCAAGCACAAAGACTGCTTTATATTGTGTAAGAAATTTATGTGAATCAGTTAAATATGTTAAGAATGTTTGGCTTTGAACTTTTTTGTGACTGTCACAATGATAAATTATATTGTATTTCTACATAAAAGTAAAATCAAAATTTTCTGGTCCCTCCACCAAATTTTATTTTAGTCTTCTGTTGATTTAAAGCATTTGAAAACAAAACAAAAAAATTAGATCCTCTGATAGGACAAGGAACTTCACAGGTAAACTAATGTGATGTGGCAATAGAGGAATTCTTCTGCAGGTGCCTGGGCTTTATTGCTACAGTCATTTGTAGGGATCAAAGAAATTATTCTGAAATTTATCTGGAAGAAGCTTTTCTCCAGGGATTAATGCAAGTCTCAGAAATATTTTCTCCCTAGCCCCTTCCTGCAGAAACATCTGCCTTCTCTGCTCATTTTGTTGAAGAACATATGAAAACTCCAAAAAGATGAGTAATACCATTATATGTATCATGTATTATAATTATATGTGCAGTCACAACAGGTGTTTGTAGGCGTAGTTATGTTAGTCGTGTTAAGAGCAGAAAGTGTTATTTGAACAAGGTGGTTGTATTAACAAAAGTTTATTCTGTAGAGACTGTGCTTTTAATAGTCTGATACAACAAATAGTTTTCATGACATTGCATTTTTTCTCTGGGTGTATTTTCCTGGTGTACTGAAATATGAGGTCACTGTGGATACCACAGAAAAAAAGAGGAACATCAATGAATGCAATTTAAACAAACAAACAAACAAAAACCAGCAAACCTCCTCCCCCACCCCCATGCACAGGGGAAAAACTGAGGTGGCCCTGCACTCCTAGCTCAACTTTTCAAATAAATTGAAAGCTAAATCTTCTTGAAATGTATCAATTCTCATGGTTGGTCTTAAGGAAGAAAAAAGTCCCCCCTCTCTCATGCACTTGACAAGTGTAAGAGATCAAATTATGAGACCTTTTCTTTCCTAATTGCCCGTCTTGAAAGTATATTCATCCCGTATTTCTTTTTAATACATTATCACCCATAATAAACTTTGTTCGGGGTGAATGGTGCTCGATGATGATGGTGATGATTAGGGACCATATGCCTGTTTATTCTCTCAGAAACAACTTAGTCCTGCTATGTTTGTATGTTTGTGTGTTGTTGAAAGAAAAGCATAATAAAAAGTTAAAGCATAAAAGAACTTAAAAAACAGAATTTGTATTTGGATTCCAAATACTTCACGTATTAAGTAAATCCGATGCTTTGATTTAAGACTACCTAAAGGTTGCAGGGCAGCATAATATTTAGGTTTCTATCCAGGACCTACAGATACCATCTTCTCATTAAACTTAAATGGTTCAAGGGTATAGAAAGATGAGATTTTTTTCAGATCCATATTCAATTACTTTTATATGCCAGTTGGATTTCTTTTTTGTTTCTCTGAAGTAATTAGCCTTTTTTTTTTTTTTTACATCTCTCTGTGAGGAACTTTACAAACTATTAAAAAATTTTCAAAATATTTGGAATGTGCTGAGTGTGCACTCTTTTTAAAGCCAGCTGCTTTAGGATGTTCCAGACTTTGAGGCATAAAATACACAAGAGGGAATTTTTGGAACTATGGATTCTGTATTGGCAAAGTAGTTGATACAGTAGAAGAGAACATTTTTGATAGTTTGAGACCACAAGCAATTTCATGTTTAAAAAAGTAACAGGGTGAAAAGGGAATAAAAAATGAAATGAAGGTTGTTAAAAGTACAGTTCCCTCCAGTTCATAGATTATAAATGCTAACCCATAGGACATTTGCAGTTGTCAGGTATTACGTGTGCCAGTATTACCAAGGACATTATTACACAGATGATAAAGAGTGATGACATGTACCAAAGCTAAATATAGTATAGTTTAAGCCTTTAAGCCCTTGAAAATGGATACAGAATAACTATATGACTATACAAAAGATGCAATGATATGTTAGTAAAAAATGAATGACATACACTTTTTGACATTTGTGCATGAATGTCTATCCTAGAAAAGTTAGATGTGTAGAAGTCAGTTAGGTGTCCATACACTTAATGGAAATGCTATGCTCTTTAGCTTGGAAAAGTTTACATCAAGATATTTAATAAATATAGACTAAGTTAAAAGATGGTGAAAGAAAGGTATTAAAACCAAACCAAAACCAAAAAGAGAGAAGAATGCTTTTTGCTACTTAGGAACTCCGTAAGATTTCAGGCATGCAATCAATTAATGAAAAATAAATGTCAAGGGGACATTAAGTAACTGAATTATTTCTTTTATGGATACATTTAAAAATGATGTCATCTAAGTGTTCTCACTAATGCAAAGCAAGAGCTTGCTTCATGCAGCATATAGGAGAGAACCCAGACTTCTTTCACAGAGGCAAATGCATTAATTGTTCAATGGAACAGCTTCACTTGCTCTGTGAAAGCTGAAACAATTCTAGCTCTAAATGCAGGTCTTGATGCGTTCTTAGTGAATCTGAAACCACCAGTGGTGTTCTTGTTCCCTATGATCACAAAATTAAAATCAAGGAGGATGGACAGGAATTCTATTTTTAATCGGGTAGTATTTGATTTTAGCAAACTGGATGTCAGGTATTACAAAACCAGAGTTATCTCAAGCTCTCAGTTATTCACTGAGATACTTTCAACTTCCCTCTCAAAAATAAAGTTAATTCTTTGACATTGGTTTCTTTTTCTTAGAAGATGAAGTGATAATTAATGATAATATTTAACCTTTCCATTTTCCACATAATGATGTAAAGTAATCTACTCTACAACATGAGGCCATAAAATAATTACTTTGTAATACATGGATGTGCATAACAGGTTTGCTTCTTTCTGCTTAAGTAAACAATTTTAAATTATGCTTATATAGTGTTGTTTCCCCCCTAGTAACTTAATAAATCTTTCTTAAATCCTGTCTTTTAATTAAACTGGCTTCCTTGATCTGTATTTTTCAGACTTCATATCAATTGCCTATGTATAAAAGAGACATTTTTGTTATCAGGCAAGGCAGATTTTTTTGTGTCCATAGTTCCTTAGATGTTAAAGACATGAAGCAAATAAGATAATGTCAGGCAGGGGGAATTTCTAAGCCATCTATAGAACATGATTCGTTTATCTCTTCTTGGTCTCTTTTCTAGTCTCTGTCTTTATTAATGCTGTGGGTTAATTTCTTCCATTATTCTTTCTCTTTTGTAGGACTCTTATTCATGGGCATAAGGGTGAGAGGGGTTGTGGGGGTCCATTTATGTTTGAAAATGGTGTTTGAAGTTTCCTCTGATTAGGGGAATAATGTAATGCTTGGTGTTTCTTAGTTCTTTACATGTGGTGTAATTGTAGTTTCTATTCATGTTTTTAAGGACAATTTTATAAGACAAATATTTATCTAAATAAATTGGAGACATCTTCACAATGTATTTATGTGCAAGGTTAATTCAGCTTTGTTTGAATTATTTTTGTTCTTGTTGCAGTGAAAATGATTTAAACCAGAGCTGGGAAAACAGTTCAATTATTTTGTGCTCTGGCCATAACTATCTGGGCTCTTAATTGCCAGAGAGAACTAAAGTAATAAAATTAGTGATCCCTAAATGCACTGCTGTAAATACTGGCACAGTATTTATTTGTTTAATCATGAACACTTATTCAATTAAAAGCAGTTTCATTTTTTTTCAAAGCATTCTTTATAATTTTCTCACTGTTCAGCTAATATTTCAAAGGAGTGCTATGGAGTTTAGAGTTACATTTGCTTAAGTAAAATATATCTGTAAATATGAGATCTGGAAAAGAATGTATTTTTAGAATACAACTTAAACCGTCTAATTTTAGCTAAAACCCCTTTTTCTAAACACTGAAACAACTCTCTGTTGAAACACTGAGGTTTAGGCCAAGGGGCATGAAGTGTTATAATTTATTTTAATGTTAGGGAAACACAGCTTGGGAATTCCACTGATGCAGTCTTAATTCAGCATTAGGTTTGGGAATGTGTTTGTACCGAATAACGATCAGCTGCCCAGATAATTGTCACTATTCAAAATTTAAGAGCATGCTAGCTTAACCAAAATAAATGATGCTCTTATTTATCCCACACTGCAAAAGACATAAGGAGAAAGTTCAGATTTTTGAAGAAAAATGAAGGTGCAAATATGAAAAAAAGGCTAGTTCCCAATGGTGTAGAATTAACACTGCAGGCATCTTTTTGTCCTTGTGCAGTTAGATACAGCATGGTGTCTTGGGCAAGACCTATCTTTTAAGATACTCATGGGGCACACTGCACTTCCATAGATGCCCATTGAAGTTCTGAATGCTGGTATTAGGTAAATGTACACTGAACACTTTGCCAAATTAGGTGTTCAGCAAGATGAATAGACAAAATGTGAGCTATGTTTTAACTGGAACATACTATATCCACAAATAAGTAAAATTACTTCTACCAATTACTTTTTATCGCAAACAGAAATAATCTACAAGGACAGTTAGCTATCACACAGTAGATAGGCTTCAGGGCAGAACATTTCCTGTATAAAGGAATACTAGTGATGTGCAACGTACTGGGGGAAAAAAAAAATATTTATTCCACAAATAGCATCATGGTGTGCGTGATACAGAGTGTTTTGGGATTTTGTTTAGTTGTTCTTAGAAAGGTTCTTTTTTTATTTTCTTCTTAAACAATGGCTTCCTCTATGGAAGCTGCTTTTATGCAGAGCACTTAAGGCAGAACCTGAGATAGATTTCACATCTTAACATATAATAACGTACTAAATAAATATTTTACTCCTAATGATAATTAGACGATGGTAATTGAAAGTAAATTTAGGCAGTGATTATACTTTCTCAATACTGTTTGGAAGAATTGACTCTTTTAAATATATTACATTGTCAGATAAAATGCTAATGATATATTGATGCATTCTGAACTATGCAATTGAAATCCTAATTGTAAAAACAACTCTGATAATACTGACTGAGATGCAGCAAAAGTTTCTTTGAAAAAGAATCATGAGCAGAATGCTAGACAACCCTGTACTGTCATTACAGACATAAATGGCTTAGTAATATGTTTCATGCTTAATGAATTCCCACAAATTTCAATATGGAATAATCAAAAGAATAGGTATTAATTTTTATCTGTCAAAGATATGGTTTTATTAAGTACATTGCACAAATTTTGTCACTGGGAGTTAATTGATGTTGATTGCACAGCTTTCACGTTCTGTGCAATAGTGGGTAACTAAAATTTGAGATGCCTTTTTACATAGTCAATCATAGGCCAAAAAGTCCTTTGATTCAGATTTTTTCTCTCAGATTGGATTTTTAATGTAATTCCTTCTTCATATAATAGTTGTAGCCCCAAAAGGACTATGTAAATGATATGTCTGAGCATAGTGTTATCAATTTTAATGTATTAGTTTTAAAGAGAGGTAGCTACAAGCTACTATAAAAGTCTTTCTATAGAAGCTTGTTAGATAATCATGAAGATGTTATGAGTATCCTCAATTTTGCTGAAACCTATGAAATTTATCTGAACCTAAATCAAAACTTGCTACTAGCAAACTGTAGTTTTATATTAAATGCAAAATGGAAGTCCAATGAGAATTGGGAAAGGAGTCTATGCGCAGTATGGAGCAAACTCACAAATATTAATTTTTGTAGTTCTCCCTCTGTAATTGTGTCCTCTAACCTGTTGTAATATTTCTGCTTTCATCGTGTTATATTCTAACTTGGTATCTCTGATGCAGCAGTTATAACTTTGGACCAGTTAAAAATGACTGTAACTGGATAGGTATCATATGAATAGTCATGCTTACTCAGTCAGAGTAAACTGAGCTGGAATTCTGCAACATAAATGCCATGGAGAAACCAGACATATAGAGAAGGAGGTCAGCAAATATTTATCAGTGTGTGATTTCTTTTTTCCTGTGTGTCTTTTTAACACAACAAAACTCTACTTAGAGATCAAATGCTAGTGCTGTAAAAATATTTTGTTTAGCTGGGAGGAATTCTTTTCTTTCCTCTGTATATGAACAGTGCTTGCTTGCTTAACTAAGTACATCCACAATAGGTTTGGGCTTCACTGTACACTTAGAACATGCTGGATTTAATAAGATGGTTACAGCTTTATACATTTTTTTAGTGTAAAATTTATACATAAAACTGATATGCCTAGGCTCAGGGTAGAATCAGAGAAGAGTTGAGTTTTGGGGTATTTTGGTTTTGTATTTTTTTTCTGAGGTGCTTTCTTATAAGAATAAAAGCTTTTCTTTGTACAAATAAAGCTGCAATTCAGAACAGTGATATGATAATGACATACACAATTTGCCTTAAAAAAAAAAAGTTTCTATTAAGAACAGGTTCGACTAGATGTGCAAAACTGCACTGAGAGGCAAAGGTGGTGTTCCTTTTGGGATACAATGTAAATCATTCTGACTCACTTTTCAGGAAGCACTATAGGAATGGAGAAATGTACAAGAGGCATCATGTTTCGATGAGATGCCTTTTAAGGTCTGTGAAGTTTCAGGACTGATGTATGCTATCTTTAAAGCAGGCAGGTAATTGGAGAGTGATGTAAACAACTACAAAGGCATAACATGCCTGGGCAAAGGCCCATTAACACTATGTATGTTGTGGGATTCCAAGGGTGTAGCAGATGAATGTAAAAGCTTAGCAGTAAAATAATTAAACTGATGGCTAAGTATGCCTGCTTCAAGGAACTGAATTATGAAGAAGAGATAGGACTTAATAGCCCCATGAGGAATGTAAGAAAGTTGCTAAATCATCTAAGATATTTTAGCAAGTTGGCAGATGACTTGCCCAAAGCCAGAGGCCATTGCTGTGTGGTAGGCCTGGTGCAAGATAAAAGAACACACAAACATGCTATCTGGAGGCAGAGTGAAAAGAAGGAGGTTAACTGAAAAGTTAAAACCAGGACTTGGTTCAGCTAAACTTTTTATGATTAATATCTGTGTAAGCTTTCCCAGGAATATTAAAGAATTTTATCTCCTGAAGTGAGATGTATAGAAACTTCATATTTTTTTATGTCTTATGGTTTACCTTTGTTAACATTCTTATGTTTGTGTTTTACAGTATTTCTTGCACGTAAGATGGATATATTTTTATTTATATATTTCTAGTTTAATAGTGCAATGCAAGATAACATTGCATCATCTCTGGCTTGGTGCTGAGAACACTCTCCTGATTCTGCTAACACATTCTGGCCTTAGGCAGGAGTGTAAAGAGAGTTTAATTATCAAAGGGGGTGGACCCTTTGCCTTTCAGACCTTGTATTTTCAATGTAGAGAGGTGCTTCAAATTACAGGACCTCAGAAATTAAGGATAAAAATTGAAATATAGTGTGTTTCTCATCAGATTGTCTTCTGATATTAGATGCTTGTCTGAAGAAAAAAAACAGACAGAATTCAGCAGAACGTATTCATGTGCTTTGACAGTGAAGTTTCCACACCACACTGAACCATGCTGGATTATAGCATTCTGTGAAACAAATAACTCCTCTCGTATCAAAATGTTTCTAAGCTTAACACAACTAACAATCAGGTTTTGAATTCCAGTAGAGAGGTAAAAACAGATTTAACACGCCAATTGGCATAGTTGTACACAATGGATCTGTAAGAACCACATTGCAATTTATATTGCAGTGTACTCAAACCTATCGTCTTAAGGGTATGACAGGGTCCCTTTAGCATTTACTTTTATTCTTAAATTAGAAAGGCATGAGTACTACTTGATAATCTTATTTTTTTCTTAAACACCTGTTTTATTATAAAGTATCTAACATTTATTTGAAATAAAATATCCTACCATAATAACACTGAAATAGTTACTATACTAATAGATCAGATTCAAAGCAGGAGGGAATTTCTGTTTCTGAAAGATTCTTTTTAGAGATTAGTGCTAATTTAACCGGGAGTTCTGTATGTAAATTATTTCCTGCTTTCCTAGAGGTCTAGAGTAATGTTTGTGTAGCAACCTTGTCTGTAATATCCAAAAATATTCTTTTATAGCTGTTCCTACAGTTTATAAAGCAGTTTTCTGTTTATAACTTCATTTCCTACAGCAATTATATTTTCTTATTCTATTTTTTTCCCTTTATACTTAGGCTCCACATGATCTAAACAGTTCTTATTGCGCTGATTATCACTTTTCGATCCAAAATTAAATTCCTTACACTGAAACCATAATTTGAGCTCAGGTGAAAATGTGAACACTTTCATATTTCTCTCCTGAATCATAGAATAAATGCAGAGTTATAGGCTGGCTTTTGTTTGCACTGGCATGCCAACAATTTCATGACATACCACAAACAGAACAAAATCTATTAGTAAATATAGATGTGGGGAAAATGGTCTTGTTCATCATAAGGAGTAGAGTACCTTGACTTTTTCTTCAGTTATGTCCTACCATCTAGAAAACTTGAAAACTTAGACTTTTCTTTTGATGTATTATTTGCTGGGCTAACTCTTTGACAGGTTTCTCCAACAACGGAATTTAGCCTCTAGTGCCAAGGAGTTGAACATGCTCTGGTTCAACCGAAGTACTAGAGTGTTGGTTGGGTTTTGTCTTGTTCAGGCAACTTCACCTCCCTTTTCTAAAGGTTTTCTTTAAGTTTTCCAAAACCTTATGCTTTCTATCTGAGACATTCCTTGGTCCTTTAAAGGAAATTTCTGTGCAAGTACAATAGTAGCCAGTTGTCTTAGTGGAAGGGTCATTTTTGTTGGTGGCCTTTTTTTAATGATCTTTTAGTTCCAGTAGAATTATACTGCTGAGTTTTATGCAGCCCTGGAATAGGTCAGGAATGTTACAGGAATGTTACCAGTGAAAACCTGTATTTAACACCCAAGTGTTATTTACTTTCTCCAGGAAAGCTTCTTGAAGCTATAGCCAATGGTGTTTTCAGTGCAATTGTTTCAGCTGTGCCTACTTCCTTTCCCTTTGACTGCCTAGTAGTGTTAGAGACACAATTCAAAGCAACCCTTTTACTTCTGAGTACTGATGGATGCCAGTTGCATTTGTCTTTTGCACCAAGTCACAAAGTGAGGAAATTATTCTTTTCATTGCCTTGTTGTTATTTCTGCAGGCTAAGCGCCATTTGTAAGTTTTTAAGCTTGCATTGAATTTTTTTCTAAGCTAATGGAATGCAGGTCTTATTTCCACTTGACTTAAAGCTGCTGATATCCATTGGCCAAACTTTTAGCTGGCTTACATTTAAAAAAAAAACACAACAAGAAGCAAACAAAAAACCTCCACAAACCCCATGATATTTGAAAGCAGCATAACTAACTAGTTTCTTCAAAAGTTGAATCCAAAATAGTTTGTGAGAAGTGTTTTTGGGGGAGTTTTTGGGTGGGTTTGGTAGTTTGGGGTTTTTTTTTCCAAGCCTACTAAGATAGGATTCTATCTGTTGAACATAAAATAAACTATTTGTATATGGTATAAACATTGTATTCCTGATAGTAATGTGTGCGATCTTCACTGGGGCAATATTCTTTTGTTACCCTGTTCTTTATTTTCGTTTGCTGCTTTCAAATTCTCTGTGTAAACTGTGTGCAGCATATGCAGTATTATTATTTAGTTTCTCACTTCATCTTGTATTGACTTGAGATTCCAGCCTGACAGGGGAAATTATTGGTTCATTTTGTAAGCTGGGAAGAAAAAAGAAAGACTGGTAACAGACTCTATTGTATTGGCTATCTAAGTGGTCAGAGCTGCGGGCTTGCTTATTACAGTTCCTTTTGTTCATGACAGTGTTTTGGAAGGCAGGCAAATGTGGTATAAAAACAGTCAACAAAGAATTTTTGGGAAATGGTGGGAGAAGCTGAGGATGAAAAAAAGTTTTGCATGACAGCTTAATAGAAAAAAAGAGTGTATTTAAAAATATAAGCTTAAGGAGTTTAAATTCTATATAAACATCAGTTGTAAAAATTGTTAGCTAATTTTTTCCTTTATTGTGTACTTGTAAAATGTTATTTTTTTGCTGTTCTCTGAACCTTTTATATGGTGCATTGCCATCAGGATTAATTTCAAATATAAAATATAGCATAGTGCTATTTGTATAAAAAATATTTCCAGCAACTGAGCCTTGCATGTGTCAGCCTGGGGACAAAGTCCAAATGCTAAGTCTTTATACTGGTCTTGGTTCATTGCCATGTAATTGATGGAGATGTTTGTGTTTCTAGATACTAATATAAAAAGAGTTGAATTTTATTTAAAAAAAATAGATGTTGATTTGTCTTGCCTGACTTTTTCCATTCTAATTTCTTTTTCCTCTTTCTCATGGTCTGGCACTGCTACATTATCTTTGACCTTATTCACTGCTTGGGTTTTAAACTGTGCAGTAATTCTCAGTAAATAAACTGGCTCCATTTTTCTAATCTGCCTGTACAGTCTGGCAGAGCTTTTGCCTCCTGATCTGTCCAGTTACCTTCTGTTGTGCCTTTTTTTATATACACCAGAAAAAAATAATTAAATAATGTTCTTAATCCCTGTCTTCTCACAAGTCTTTCGAACTCTTCCTTCCCCCCCCAGCCCCCTATTATATTCAGTCATTCTATCTCAGTTTTAGTCAGTCTTGAGTCCCCCAGAGTCTACTGCTGGAATATGTTTCTGACAGGCAGATTATGTACTGGTCTAACACTTAATTTTCCTATCATTAGTTTGTGCAATACTTTGAAGTTCCCTGGCCTTCATTTAGAAAACTAATGAGCAAAATTAAGAATAAAATTATTAAATATTATTAATAAAAGGATTTGCACCCAGATAATAACTTTCTGGTGCCTAAGATAATAAACATGTTTTGATGTGCCCTTTCTCTTTATTCAAGTGATTCCTGGAAGAGCAGCATTACAACATGATTTTCATGAAGTTGAGACACAAGGTCAATCCACTGGTTTTGTCTGCAGAGGTACTGTAGTAAGAACATTTTAACTGAAGAAGTTTTTGCACTGATAGATATTAAATACACATCAGCAATTTTTTTTTTAGTGGTTTGTGCAAACACATGAAGACCTTTGGCTTTCATGTTGTGAAGATGAGACCCAAAATATCTGAATTGTGATGTTAGCTGAAAGAGTTGTATAATCCAAATGACATTCTGTCTGGTCTAGCATAGTTCCTACCCACTGATGAAACCTGCAGCAATTCAGAAAATAACTTCCTGTCTCATAGCACAGGTAGTGCTTCTGTCTTGTGTGATACTATCCATTTCTCAAAAAATATCTTAAACCTGGAGACTAAAGCATGCAAATGTGTATCAATATAACACACGGAAGGAGAAAGACATGATAAATGCATCCACCTGTATTGTAGTCAATAATTCATTTATGATGGGCATTGCTCCAAACTGCTTCTAATATAGGTCACTTAAAAAAGCCTCTCTTGAGAACTACTCCTGAATATTTCAGTGATGATGACTAAGCTATATTTATGCCAAGGGAGAGTTTAAACATGGAATTTTAAACAGAGTTCAGGATCAGGTGCATACAGGCTTTATGTGAATTAAGTAGTTACACATCTGAAAAGTGCCCATGAATTACTGTCTGGTGACATCTCTGCCAAACTGTATCCTAATGGATAAAGGATGTCTTCTCCCCGAAACTGGGTACACTTGTAGAAGTCTGTTTAGGCCAATATGTGTTGTTTCACTTTGATGATAATAAAATATGAATATTTTAGAAATCATTGTTGTCATAGCAATGATAAAACAATACAGCCATATCTATCTGTGTTAACTTCTATAGTATATATATGGAAATGTGCAAGTAAAGAAGGAGCCCTTGAGAGTAGAGAGGAACCATCTGAAAAATACTTTGTGGTTCAAGCAAATCTTAAAGTAACTTTTCAACCATGAAGCAAGCTATGTTAATGCACCAGTAAGTCAAATGAAATGACACTTTTCCATTATTGAGCTCAATTACTACTTTATATACCAGTGTATGTGTAAAGATACATTGACAAATATTCTGCATGAGGAATTAATCAGCAATACAATAAAAGAAAAATTTTGTTGAAAGATAGTGTCATTTTTAACTGACATTCTATCATTCAACATGCCTTATTAAACCTTCTCTTGGAAATGTCTTATTTCTTTTGCCACTTTTTTCTCCCCGCCCCCACCTTTGGAAAAAATGTTTGCATTCTTCAGTGCTGGGCAGAGAGAGGATATGAAGTTATAAGGTAGGCCCTTCCTTGTGTGCTTTAACTGAAGGCAGGCATGTCTCCTGGTCTGTTAATTTAACTTAGTATGCCAATTAGGACACACCTGCACTAGAAACAGATAAAAAGAATTAAGAAAGTAATGTTGGATTGCATTTCTTCACAGACTTTGTGCAGAACATCATCTTTAATCCTCCCTCACCATCTTTTGCTAGGTAGAATCTAGCCCTAATTAGACAGTTCTGTATCTAGCTGTGCTATATGAGAGGAGTAAAATGAGACGAACAATGAGACACCTTGTAGAATAAGTCATTCCTAAACCGTAAGAAAAGGGAGTGGAGGCTCTCTTTTTAGGCAAAGAGGCTTTGATAAAGTTTGTGTGCTATGGAGGAAGTTATACCGGGTGCTGCCAGAAGTAATAGGGAAAAGGAGCTTGTCAAAGCAAGTATGTAACACATATTCTGCAATTTATCTATTTGTCATTAATCCTCCACTTTATGTAGGCTGAGCTACTTCTGATGGAGTGGTGGTGGCAGGGTGGGCTATGGTTAATGTTTTGCCTTCCTGTGGACAGTTTGGTTTCCTCTGTTGGCCACTGAATACTGTAAGCCTTTCCAAAGACTGAGCAAAGTGTTTTTCTCCCCTTCCCCTCTGTAGAGTGAGATAAGTGTTGGAGGGTATTGATTAGAGCTACGTTAGACTATGGTTTCAGATGCATTTACTTGTACTTTAGAACTACAAACCTGTGGTAGTTAAAGGGAGCTGGAGTGTCCATGAGGTTATATAGAAAGGGACTGGATATTTTAGGGACTGTAGTATTTATCATCAGGAGTGCCCATGTGATTCTGTTTTTGTATTTTCACTTTGCTGCTTCCAAGCAAACAGCAGCTGCAATAAAATGAAAAGAGAAAAGGTGGCTAGAACTGATACTGTTAGTAAGGGAAGCTTGGATATATGTTTAAGTTGCTTGGTTTTGTCACCTCTCTGTGAAATAAAGAGGGAAATAATACTTTGAGGATCTTCCACACGTGACATCAACATCTACAGTTTGCGTTAAATTTTTTACAGCAGCCAAATTACGAACTGCAGTTCACCCAGGGAACAGAATCATTTCCCCACCCCCATCCTTGAACTGGAGATGGCAGGGAAGCTTTCTATTACTTTTTTATACCTTTGTTTTAGGTTAATTCTATTCATGTTGTAACCTAATTTGCATGAAGAACAGTTTTCCCTGAATCTATCAGTTGCATGGGAAAATGGATATTATTCATGTGAGTGGAGCTTAAACCTCCTGAGACTGAAAAATGTTTCTGTGCAACAAATAATACTTAACATGAGCACTTGAAGTCAATGGGAATTGGGAGTACTATGCTCCATTTAGAATGTGAATAGTGTTTCACAGGATAGGACCTCATTGAATTTGTATCCACCAGAAGAAAGAAAAATAGTTTGTGTATCTTCATCTGTCACAGTCTGAGAGAGCTCAGTTGAGCTTCTGAAATTTTTCACTGCTTCATTATGATGGAGGGTGGAGCTATTAAAAATGAAACTCTTTTCTAATGTAAAAATGTCTTCTCCTCTCCAAATCCATAGTCTGTATTTTACTTATTTGTTTAGAATGAGAAGTGAGATTGCCATCAGTTCTCAGCATCCATTTGGAAGTGTTTCAGATTTGGACAAATGTTAGGCCATGATTTTTGTTTTTTTCCTTGATTTACTCAAATAAATAATGCAATGAAAAGAGATCTTAAAACAAAAAAAAAAAGATAAAATTTGAGTTTTCTTGGGTTTTTTTTAGAGTTCTGCTTCCTGCTGCCTACTTGAGATTTCTTTGCATAAATAAATCAATTTATATCAGGCTTTAGAATGTAAATTATTCCTGTACCAAAGAGAGTAAGCTTTAACTAAAAAAAATAAAATAAATAATTATTTAAAAGCAGAAATAACTGTTGTTGCTGCTCAACTAACTGGAGTGAGAAGTTTGCCTTTTTATGTGTCCTGAAGTATTACAATTTATGAATATTATTGGAAATATTTTTATTTTTACAGTAGTACTTGAAGACCAGTTGTGATCAAATCTGCATTTTCATTATAGAAATCAGTGGAAATACTAATCAGCAGTATTTCTTCTAACATGATACGTAGTCCTTGCTCACAATGAATTGTTAAGTCTCTTGGTAATTTATCATTCAGTGAAGCTGTTTGTGGCTGTTAAGTATCCAAATCTGAGTTTAAGTGAAATTGTGATGAGAGGAGAGGGTGTAAGCTCCCCAGCTTTAGTCACCCATTGAATTGCATGGCTGACTGGCTCACAGGTATGCAGACTGAGGGAGACAGTTGTTAGCTATGACACACACTTTATTTTTCTCTTGGCTTTGGAGTATTTAGAGGAAAAAGCCAAAGTGCAAAGCAGCAGCTGGGGACTATGTGAATTTTCAGCACTATGATAAGGAGGAAGAAGAAGGAAAGGTTTTAGCCTTCTTAGTCTCTGTTCTTATTCTGTATTGGCCTCTGCTCCCTCATCCCAGTAAATCCATGTGCATATAAATTAAAGTTGTAATATCTTAATCTGACAATTTCTTAAAACTGTATAGAAAACTGAAAAAAAGAGAACATTAATTATATATGTACACACAGGTGTTTCTGTACGTTAACATTGTATTTTAAATTAATAATGTGGTATTAGAAGTGAGTATGAGCAACTGAACTCTCTTTTTCAAAGAAAGAGCCTACAATACCATGATTGGATATTTTGTACTCATTCTGTATGTGGCTGTTTAGGTATGTTTGTGTCAGATTACACAGGCACATAAAGAGTAATAGTTTTTATTCAGAACTGTTTGCATGCTGCTCAAAGGGAGTAACTTTTATTCTTCTTTCTGGTTGTGTGTCTCACTTTTAGCAAATCCGAATATAGTATTGCTCCAGAACTAAACATTTTATTTATTTTATTTGTTGTTTTTTTTTTAAATAAATGAGAAACCACAAAAGCTAGGTTTTATTCATGTACATGTTATGATGAAACAGTGCTTAGGAAAAACTTTGCGCTTTTTTGTTGATATTGCTCGGTCAAAATGGCAAAAATTGATCTTAAAACCTGCTTAGGGAGCTATAATATTTTTACATCATTGTTTAAAAAAAGCAAAACCAATCCCACCCCATACCCCCTTTTTTAATGATAAATCTCCATATGTCTTTTGATTTTAAAGTGATGCTATAATGAATAAACATTTTTGTCAGGGGTATACATGGCAATCTTGATAGTGAAAAGCCGGTCGAAGAAACTCTCTAAGACTTGTTTTGGAGTTTTAGAAAGCAGGCATTCTTTATTGCAGCACTGGATGCACAGGGGATAGTTCCATGTAGTGTGCATACCACAGCTTTAGCACTAACAGGTTATATAGAACAACTAATTGCTTATTAATCAGATTAGTATACATATACATAAAAATAATTGCAACTGATTATCTTAGTACTGCCTACATCCAATCATGCGCAATAAAGGATCCATTTGAGTCGAAGGGCTGCTTTTGCAACCACCGACCCATTTGAAGTTCTTGTTGGTTGTCCTTGAAGTCTTTATTCTTGTCCTTGTTTTTTGATCTTGAAGCTTAACGCAGTTTCAATCGCATGTGGTCAGTTTCAACATTGTTCTCATCTAGCGTACAGGAACATCCAGTCATGAGAGCAAAGAACTGCAAAACTTATGAGTAATTACCTCTGCTAGTTAATTTCTTGGCTATACTTTTGTCTATTGTTTCAATCATAAAGTTAGTATAAGATTTCTAATAATTATTTACCAAATCTCACTTTTACAGTCACCTAGCAGCAAACCAGTTTCCACGGCTGGTACAAAATATTAAAACCATCAAAATATTTAGACATACCATACAGAATGTATGGAAATATGCTATCAATATAAAGATTGAAGATTCTTCAATTCTGCTTATTTTAAATCTTACTAGAAAATGTGTGAAGACCTCTAGTAAAAACATACTATTATGCCAGGGCAATAGCTATGATAAAGTGTCATGGATTAATTTATTTTTTTTTAAGAATTACAGTATATATAGTACAAGAAACATCTTGATAAAGTCTCTGCAAGACTAATCCTGAGATAAAGGTTAAATCTAATTAAATGAAGTGAGATACTTGCCAGTTTACAATAATATGAAATTACACCGCAATGTTCACAAAATATTTTTGTTTCCAAATCTTATCTGAGTACTAACAATAAACAAATGTATTTCACCAAGACTTTTGCAAGATTTCCAAATCAGGCTTTGTTTTGAGGTTTGGAATGAAAACAAACTGAAAATCTCTGTGAAGGAAAAGCGTTATGGCTTGCTTTCATGTATCAAAGGATTTTGTTTAAGTGTTTTCCCTTTTTCTGACAATTTTATTTTAAAAAGGTAAGTGTTGTGATATATGAAAAGGGTTGTAGAGCAATGAAAAGTTTTAACAATAAACACTGAAATAAGAAACAGATGGCTTTAGCCTTTCTCCTCAGAAAGAAATAAAGCATGTTCAAACCTGTAACATTTCTCATTTATACTTTTCAAAATGAAATCCAAGTGAATCAACCTAACAATTCTAACAAATTCTAGTAAGTATTTATTACTGCTTCTCTTATGTAAGATTTGCCTAACCATTAACTTCTGTATCTTACAATTTGTTGCTAATATTCCTAGTCTGTACCATATCATACAGCAATATGATATGCTCTACTTGCCCAAGCATCCCAGAAAGGGACCTGGGATTAGAGAAGGTACCTGGTCTGACCTGTCTGTAGACTGACAGTTGCAGAGATGAGTTGGAACCAGTTGTGTGATGGTGTGCAATGTTCCAGGCTGTGGAATAACTAACATGCAACATAGTACTTCACACATATTTCCAGTCAGATTCACCGAAAAATGTACTTGCTTAAAAATGTTGAATCACTGAAGGAGCTAATGACTTTTAAAACTTGTTTTATGTTTATGAAGCTTGCTGAACTAGGTCCATTGCCATTAGCATTAATAGATTGCATACTGAGACTGTTGTTAATACCACCCAGTAGAACAGAATGGAGAGACTTCTGTGAACTTGAATTAGACCCTTTTATCACCAAATCATTTCAGAAATAAATACAAAGTAAACAAGAAAATATATTCCTGTGAATCAGGGAGTTTATTATTATCCTCATTAACAAAAAAAGATCCGAGGACAGCAACTTGGAAGTGGTATTTGCTGTGTTCAGTACAGTAAACCCCCACAGTTCCTAATGAAGTCAATGAAGATAATGTCAGAGTAAATTAGCCTAAGGATTTGTAAGTCTTAGCTAGCATTGATATAACTGGTGACTTGCTGCCATTTCCGTAAAAAACCAAAAAATTCTCAGTTAATGAGGGTTACGACTATGCTGCGGTGTTTAAATCATCTTTGAGAAATGGTGTGAACTACTGTCTCTTGAAACTTATCATACAAATGGGAAGAAGTCATGCATTTTATTTGTATTGTTTGGGTGAACTGCAGTTTGCTAGGACTAACACCATCTTCACAGTTAATTTGCGTAGTCCTTATTACATTGATTTACTTTTGAACATTATTGTTTCAGAGAGAAAGGCTAGTGTTTTTGCCTAGGAGACCTGGATCACAGTCCTTGTTTCAATGAATGCTTAATCTAAAATTTATTAAAAAAAAAAAAAAATTATCTGTATGTTCCCAGCAAAGAGTCCAAGTAGGTCTTAAAGCTAGGGCACAGGTTAACTCCCCTGTTTTCCCTAATGATTTTATGTTCCCTGGAAAGCAGAGACGTGTGAGCAGAGAGATTATGTCTCAGACTTTGTAAGTCAGTGAGAGCAGTCTTGAAGTTTAGAAGTGTGGATCTGTGTCTCCATGGGCAGGGAAGGATTCTGGTAATCCAAAGCCTGAATTGTATGTCTAGCAATTTAATAGGCAGGTGAAAAGGACAGTGTTTGTGTGACACTTCATCCTCAATCCCAAATCCTAAAGGCAGAACACAGGAAGAGTTTAGGTACCTTCATGCTCAAAATTGTCTGTGTTCAGGCTGTGGCTAGAGACAGTCATTGAAGCTGCTACCAAACACTAATAATAGCAATTTAGGTCACAAATGACCCTTAATATCAAATTGCATTTTTAAACATGAGATTTACTTTACAGGTGGTCAGCAAAGTCCACTTAGTCATTTTATGTCTCTTGGTTTTGCTTTTTCTTGAAAGAGCTTAAAGTATCTTAGGTACAAAATAATGAAATATATGAACTAAGTGGATGTGAGGTAATGCAAATCTTAAGTAATGTGATAAAGCGTGATGGGAGTGATGACTCAAAAAACTACCTGAGTATACAGATGAATCTGTGTAATCTGCCTTGTTAATTTTAGTGGATTATAACGGTGGTAGACACTCATTCCATACTTGGATTATTTTTAAAGTTTCTTTTCATGGATCCTTTTCTTGATGGGATTTTTTTGTTGATGTATTTCTGTTTTGTTTTATGGATTAATAGAAGGTAAGCAGGACATGTGTATGACTACTTAGGGAGAACAGAATGGCTTTAATTGCTGTCATTAAATAACATGACTGGTGTTTACTAGATATCTGTCCTCAGACCTATGTCTGAAGCTTTGCTTTTTGTTTTAAGGGTAACGTGTTTCCACAAATCTCAGCCAGTGAGTTTTACTTGACTGGTATTCTGCAGTCAGCTCTGCAGAGCTTTGCTGTGTGCTTGACAGGAGGACTTGCATGGTTTGGATCAGAAGACTCTTCTAGTCAAGTTAGCATCTCTACAGACATGCAGAAGATCTTGACTAACTGAAATCTTGTCTCAAGAGTACAGAGTGGAAATAATCCATGAGCTGCAAAAATGGACTAGATAGTGTTCATTAAACCTCTGTGCTTTTAATTACTTTTCAGTTGCTCTTTATAAGATTTTGTTGGGGGGAGGAATACTTTATTAATAGCTAAAATTCATATACATCACTAAGAGAGAATGATTAAGAAATTTTAAGTCATAGCCTTGATTTATTTCTGTAGGTGAAAAATGTATATGACTTTTAAAGTATTCTATCAGATAATCTCTTTCTAAACTTAATTTTTGTGATTTTTTTTTTAATTTTATGTCAATAAATCTTGCTTTATATTGTTGGCAGAGTAAGTATTGTACTGAAGTACTTTAAGCTTCATTTCTATAATCCTATATGGAATGAGGAAAAACTGCTGAAAAAAAGCATCATAACATTAGCTTTGACACTTACAAGGGGTTTTGGACTCCCTTTTTTAGTGACAAATTAATGGAGAAATTGGTGTTTGAGTGTCTTCTTCTGTAGGGGTGGAGGGAGAACATTTTCTCATTCTAGAGCAGCATCATCAGATTTTTTTCCTGTTAAGCAGTAGTGCAAAATGATGTCTAAACAATGTAAAATACAGTCCTATGTGATACTTAAATGAGAAATATTGCAGCAGGAAAAGTTGCCTGTCGCTTTTCAAGATAGCATTCTGATGGAATTTCAGATATATTTGAAGCTAGAGACCACTTCTCAGGAAAACACATGCTTTTTGTACATTCAAGGAATGCCTTTTTAACCTGGTAGCAGCTGCTCTTCTGTTTCTATCAAGTTCTACTGGAGGACTAGCTGTAGTCAGCTTGTGATCCATTGGGGCATAAACAATCTTCATAGCAGATTAGCTATTGTAGTTCACTGACCACAACTGTCACCCAGAGGAAATTGTTTAACACAGTGTAAATATTTGGTGTAGTCTCCATATAGCTGAGTGACTCTTTATTTCTGTACATAAGCTTAGTTTGTATGAACAGTAAAGTACTTCTTTAAAAAAAAAAAAATCATACAGTGGTGATGGTCATTAAAGTATTGTCAGAAATGTTTGGGCCTGCACTTTGACTGGAAGGCATCCTGGTAATTGTGAATTCTGAGCAACACTGCAAATGCAGTACATGTATGTATTTTAATAACGTTCATACCAAGTCCTTAGGGCTACTTTTAATTCTTTTTCCTGAGATTTACGAAGTTATATCCAGATACAGTGACACTGTATCAGCTACATCTGCTCAGTATGTGTAGCTGGTTTTGACCCCAATAGAATCTGAAGAAAACCTCAGTGACTTCATTCCATATGTCTGTTGTTACTCTAATACTTCCTGGGTAACCACAGGAATTGAATAAAGAGAATCAGAGAAACTCAAGAATAGCTACAGCAATTCTGATCTCATTTTAAAATGATTTTGCAATTACTGTTGAAGAATAAGTCATTCAGCACTATTGGTTTTCTACTGCTGTGAGGCACTCTGATGCTGTTGTTTTGATGTGAGTTTGGATTGTTCATGCAGTGCTGGAGTGCTGAGAGGAGTGACTGAAGCTGTGATAGGGAGAACCCTGAAGTATTGGCATGGCTAACATCATAGCACCCTTTCTAGATCATGCTTTTCATGATAATTGCAAACCACAGTCACTTTGGAGTTGATGGTGCTAGTCTAAAGCTATTCACCCGTTATTGTCATTCTTGCTTCTCTGAGGAGAGTTGAGATGTGTCATACAGTGGTTCTTTAAAGCAGCAGACTCCAAGTGAGGATTACAGTCTGCGTGAAAGGTTTACACAGTGATGTGCACAACAGCACGCAGGTGAAACCTCCTGTCCCTCCACCAGGCACAGGAGAGAGCATTTTGGCTTCTTTAAAAGAAAACAAACAAAGCCCCCCCCCATCCAGTTCTTATTGCATTTTGACTGCACGCTTATCTAACTTTGGAAACAGCAGCCCTGTGTTCAAAAGAAGACCTGAACCGCTTGGGTTTGTAGCCCCCACCCCACTCCTGCATGTGTTAAGACTAGTAAAACAAAGGGGTTTGATTTCCGTTGGCCAGTCATACATAGAGATTTAGATTTAAAATTCTTTTTTTTTCTCTTCCCCTTTTAATTAACAGGTTAAAGCTGGAAGAGCAGATAAATGAAAATATTTCAGATAGTATCTCATGGCCTTTCATGTGTCCATCTCCAATTTTAAACCCCAGACATTGTTTCCTTAGAAGTCATTGAAGGAGGAAGCAAAGACTATAAATTGGTTGTTTCTTTAAGGAAAGGGAAAAAACAAATAAAAAAACCCCCAACAACCCACCCTTGAGGGAAGCAAGACTTCTTATGACCTGACCTACTCAGCTTTTGTGAAAAGGTTTAGATGCTTCTGTTGCACTATTAAACTTTTTGTTGGGTTTGTGTTTTTTTTTTTTTCTTAAGAGATTGTGTTCTCCCCCACTGTTTCCAGTGGAACAACTTCCAACCCTCCCACTCTTCACCCCCACATCCCCTTTGAAACAGTTTCTTAGGAACCCAAACAGATTTCTTTTTCATTCATTCTCCTCTGCTTCTATTTGAAACAGTTTTTATTTGTTAATCTTCAGGTAGTTTCAGGGAGAAATTTCATGTTACAGCTGTGATGGTCTAATGCTTTCTGCTTCCAGATGGGTTAATTTTACTGCCAGTCATACTTGGAAAGTACTATCTATCTCCTCACTTTCCCTCGATTTGGTATTTATGTTGTTTTCTGTAGGGATCACTCAATGAGTCAAGCAATGGGCCTCACAGAAGGATAAAGAATCCATCCCTGACAACTGGACCTCCCTATGTTTGTAGAAACCAACTATTAAGTTTCTTCTAGACATAATGTGTGATTCTGTTTTCAGCATGTCTCAGTTTGTCAAGTGTTTCATTACCAGAATATGAATGTGGGGGCTAAAAGAAATTAGTGTTGTCTTTAATTTAGTTGCTTAAAAATAGAAGTGAGAATTGTAGTAAATTCTTGATCCAGTCTCCTTTTTCGTGAACTCCTGAGTTTATGAATGTCTTTATTATTCAAAAAAGTAAGATTAGCAAGAACTATAAACATGTATTTTAAAATTTACTGTTTTCCTGATCCTTGGAAACTGACTGCAACAGTAATGTGGTCCTGCCAATATGTAACTTCTACTCTCTTCTGGGAAGAATAAATATAACAGACTGTTTAGGAAGAGTATATGAATGTATATAAAATATTTATTTTCACAAGTTTTAATAAAAATAGCAAATATTATCATTATGGTATATTTTGACATATTTGCACACATTAAGATGGCTTAGAAAATAGTGAGCAGGAAAGCATAAGACCTGAAATGATAAAACAGTAGGACAGAGTGAAAGAAGTGAAATTTTTAGTTTTTCAAAGCTATTAAAATTCATGTTTATTTAGCACAGAAAATATGACTGATTTGTGCATCTAGTAACTTTAAGAGTTTTTTTTAATCATTCCCTGACAAATTATCATTTTAAATAACAGGTAGAGGTCAAATGACCTGATTTCACATATGTTGCATTACTGTTATGTTGCTCTTCAGAGTTCAGGGAATTCAATTCCACCTGGAGGTAAACAATGCCAGTGGCGGATATTGTGGACCACATTCATCCTGTATGTAATTCTTTTGAAGTGTATGAATTATACCACAAGGAACCCAATGCCTTGAAGGTATTTCTTAGTAAAATGTATTTTAGGGGCAGCTTTACTGGCACAACAAAATGCTATGAAGTAAAATATGTTATGCTTACACATATTAATCCTTATGGAGATATCATAGGAATATTCTGTTTTCTTTGAACAGAAAGTACTACCCCCCCCCCCCCCAGAACTATAGCTTTTTTCATTTTAAGTCATTGCTGACCTACTAGAAAGATAACATTCAGATATTAGAAGGTGATAACTGAAGTAATTTTTAACTAAAAATTCTTATAACAGCACTGATGACTGAAATAGGGTGGATGTACTTCTGGTTTTGCCTGCTGTTGTCAGAATAACAGTTCACCTAGATACTTTTCTGCCTGTGAGAGCCTTTATTCAGATGCCCTTGTATGTATAAACATACATACCTTGTGTGTATTAACAACGGTTTATTGCATGTAACCATTTGTTCTATCAAGACCACTTAACGTAAATGTTACCATGCTGTGTAGATTGTGCTGGCTTAGCTATTGGTTAAGGCTACAGCAGGTACAGACTTTAAAAGAGCTTTAAGTGTAAACTGTTTTCTTATTCAATTTTTGTGGAATGTGAATGTGATAACAGACTTTAGTATCTTTGTAGATAGACAAGTGTAATGTGTCAGTTTCAAACATCTTGGAAAAACAGAAGCTAGCCTAACCTCCAATATGCCTCAAGCATGCAATCCTCCAGTCTGGTTAGGAAAGGTTTGAGGGAAGACAGTGTTTATGTTATTGCTAAGTGATGGTGTTAAAAATACCGAGTTTTCCTTAAGGATGACATTGCGTGTGCTTTTGTATAAAGATCTTGTTTACTCCTAGAAGAAACCATCTTCTTTCAGAAACCAAAGTTGATCAATAAAGATGGATTAGCATGATTGAAAATCCCATTCTGACTTAATAGGAGCGCAGCTGCCTTGTAACACTTCATAAATCTGTCTGTTAAAATTGACCAGAGCCACCAGTCATTTCAGGCTACAGTGTGGCCATTTTAAGACAAAGCTGAAGAGATTGAGTCTGCCTTTTAAGCTCCTTGTGAAACCAAGGCCTATAAAACTTTAACATTGTACACTTGGTAACTTGTTTAACTAGTTGTAAATGGAAATGTTGGGTAGACTACCTTGCCTAAAACATGTTTTTGCTGTCTGTAAAGGAAGTTAGAAGGCAAAACTTGTTGAGCTTCCCATCGCAACCAACTCATTCCCCTTGAAAAATTGGATTGGAAGGAAATAAACAGCAATTAATGCAGAGAAGGTGATTACCTGGTTAGGAAAAAGTATTTACACCAGCAGATGGTTTGGTTTACAGGTTTTCACTGATTCATTGCTGGAGAAGTAGAAACCAAGAACAGAGACTGCGAATCCAATCTGGTTCTGCAAACAGATAGGCTTGCCTATTAATGATGCCTGGCTATGAGACTTAAAAACTACTATACTGACTGATCTAGCCCAGTTTGGCAGGTGCAAGACTGTGTGAATGTTGAGGATGCTATTCAGATACTCGTTGGTACAATAATATTCTTTTTCAGTTTGTAATTCTTTCAAATTCTATTCGCTTTTTAGTTACTAATTAGTAATGAGATGGTAGAGTCAAAGACAGATATATGGAAGCCTCAACATCTCATTCCTGAACGCTCAGCTTAAAGCCCTAGCCCATCACTTTCATATAAAAATTAATAATATTTTATCCTGTGCTTTTCCCTCCATCTGACTTGGTTTTCCCAGGCATCTGCTGGAAGGAAAGGGTAAAGGAAATGTGTCTGCCTGCATGTCTTTTACATGCAGCCACCTGCATTCATAATAATTACTTTTAATGTGTGTGTGTGTGTGTATGTATTTATGTGTGTACACATACATAGATACATATGCATATATGAATGCACATTTTATAAATATTTATGTGTTTAATGAAGAATTTTGAAGTCATTCCAAAGTACAGGAAAACCATGGCAAGATGCTCATCTTCAGAAAATTCATTTTGTATGAAGATGTAAATAGATTCAGTGTTTATTGTTAGGTTAGTCTAATGTGACTCCTTGCTGTCACATTCTGCTAATCAGTGATTTAAAAAAAAAAAGAATAATGAAAAGGATATAAGGACATCACTCATCACTATACTGTTTTTGTCTTCTTGAATATGGGAGCCTTGGAAAAGAGCTTGTGTTTTTGTACTTGTCCACTCACTAGAGAATTCTTTTTCTGCCACCAAATGAAACAAAAGCTACTAAGAGTTTTATAACATACTTGTTTCTGAATGTAGCAGGTGATGAGATTTGAAACAGGTTTGGGAAAAAAACTGAATAAAAAACTTAAGAAGAAAAGAGGCATTTTATTTTTTTAAATTGTTTTCAAATGCTTTACATCCTTTCAGATGATAATCCTATTTTTCATTGTTTCTTGGCTGTCAGAAACTTGCATAATGGCCTTAAGTCAATGAATTTCTGTGTATCACAATCTGAAAGGAGATAGAAGATTTCAAAAGAGTTTGATCACTGTAGGGGAAAAATCAGCTCATTTTCTTTGATTTTTCTACTTCCAGCATATGCAACAGATGGCAAAATTTGACAAATAAAAACATGGTGTATATGTTGTCTGTTTATGAATTAGTTATGCCCAATTATTGCTCAATTTCCATGTAATTGTGCTCTAGTTAAGGTCCTTCTATTGTGTACACAAGCACAATTTATCAACAGAGGTGGCTTAATGTGGATAGGGACGCTTACCTAGCGTGCATCTCCTTCGCCATTCTGGAAGGTGCAATGATACTTGCACAGCAGGCAACTCATGCTTTCACTGACCTTGGCAGTATTGCAGGGATAATTCTGCTTCCGCAAGAGTGAAGTTGGTGTTAAACAATGTCTTGAATCTATTAGGAAAGAGTATGCTTGCCTTAGCCATCTGGAATGTGCATTTGTTTATACATATTTTACTGCCCCAGTGCAAGAAAACAAAAATTAAAGCAGAACCCTCTTCATTGTAAGGCTACCTTTTGTCTCTTCCCACACACAATATTTTCATATACTGATGAGTTCTATTATTTTTCTGTGATATTTGTTCTGAAATTCCAGTTCTGCTTGTTTCATTGTTGGGTTTTTTTACTGGGTTTTGAAAGCTTCAACCAGCTTAGTTTAAGGTCCCATCTTGAGCTGCATTCTATTTCTTGGGCTCCATCTGTGCAAATCACCTCTAACCCTCTGGTTCAGGAAGACAATTTTAAAAATCTAGGTGTAGTCTGAAGTAACATTTTGTGAGTAGGAAAGCTGTACACTGTGAGGGGTGGCATTTGCTCAGTCAGTATGCTTCACATCTGCTCCCCTCTCACCTACCCAGGGAATGCAGAAGCCTCTTTCTCTGAAACTGACTCTACCACAGGTTATCAACTCCAGAGAGTAAAGGGGATCCTTAGACCTGGTTCTTCCTTCATAATGGCTACTTTGAAATGATCAAATTTGAAACTACTTTGAAGTAAGAATCATGGTATGCATTTTAAACTTAGGAGGAAATATTTTTTTTTTAATCTGTCATTTTGTTATTTTGGTTTTCTTTGGGAATTTTGTGTGTGTTTTAAAGTCACTTGAGACCTAATTATATGAAAGTACCATTTCTGCATCAGCTTATCTGGTACGGGTATAATTTTCCATGTGGATGGGGGAAACACTAACCTTTGCTGTTACTTTCAAACTGCATGATATAAGACAGTGGGAGTTAGCAGGGAAAACTTGAAGGTGTTCATTAAAATGTGAATTTCCAGAAGTGGAAGGTAAATATTTAATGCCAATGGAGCTGCAAAAACAGACTGAATGCAGTCAAGTAGCTACTAAGTTTGTTATCCTGAGAAAAATATGCAGTATGCAGCATCTTCAATAAATTTCAGTAAAAGAATAAAAATGGAAGCCTGTCTTGAGTGTTACATATGCTAATAGTCTTAATGCAAAGGAATGGTTCATGCCTTACTGCCTATGTGGCTAGATCCAAAGCTGAAGAACTGCTTGTGGATTTAATGTGCTTTGGGTCACATTTTACCAGAACAGTGGATGTTAGAAGTCTATTTCATCTTCACCTGACTTCTACAATACAGTTACAGCCCATTTAAGTACCTTTCTTCATCACTGCTGTGACTGAAGTGAGATATAACAATTCCAGAGCATGTGGTACTTGAAATATAACTTGAAGTTATTAGCAACTATTTGTAATAAAATCATTCTTTCGGAAGGATAAGAACTTATTTTGTATTTTTCACAAACTGATTTCCAGTTGTGGATAGCCTCCTATCCTCAGTGCATTCTTGTATATAGGCAGAATGAAGTGAGATACGTAACCTGTATGGTACATAAAGCCTGTATTCTTTTTCCAGAATGGAGAGAGTGTTGTACCACTGCATGTACTGAGAAAATTTGTATATGTAACAGGAGAAGTACTAGCCTTTACTGCTTCCTTTCAACCTCATGCACAGTACAAAACAGTGGGAGTTTGTGAAAAATGGCAGTCATTACAGTGTAAAATTCCAGAAGCAGATGGTGAATATTTAATAGCAATGAAGAAAGAAAAGTAGAATCAATGCCATCAGGTAACGACTAAGTTTTAATTTAGTTCATTGTGAAAATTCAATTTCTTAGCTATTTTGCAGTGAAAGTGTAATAGACATTATAAAACGTTTAGTAGGCAGACAGCAGTTATGAAAAAGTAGAACTGGTTCAGAGTATCAGTTTTAGCAGCTTTCATAGGTTTTATCATGAGTGTATTTGATTTTGACATGGGAGATTACACAGGTAGTCACACAAGTTTCTCTTCTTACAGTGATTTAAAAAAATGCTGTAACTTTTTAAATTTTTTTGCTTCTTGCCCCCCAAGCTTATTCTACCCACCATGGCTTATTTGCTCCATTCCTACATCCTCACCCTAACTCCAGCTAAACTGAGGAGACACGGGAGTGGCTGCTTCACTGGGTATAAAAGCACCTGTTAGCTGGGGCAGTAGCTCCAGATGAATTTGCATTGACCTTGTGTATAAAGTGTCTGGATCAGCAGATCAGCTATGAATTGATTAGAAGACAGGAGTCCTTACCTTATCAAAAGAAACATAGCAGTTGCCACGGTGCAGAAGCCATTGCTAGTATCATCTGTGAAGGCAAGATACCATTCATTCTATGTGTATGTAGTTCTAGACAATGTAACGTTTGTTTCTTTAAGGCTGGTTTTTTACTGAAGGAAAATTCCACACCTCATTCTGGTGTGTTACCATTTTTAATTGAACTGCCTGATAACATACTACAGCATGTACTGAACATGCCTGCAGCATCTTTATGCTGTTCATTCAAAATGGTGGTGTTTGCAGAACTACTAGCTTCATAAAACACGAGTTGTCATTAGAAATTTTTGAGATACTAAGGAAAGTTATGTCTCCATCATTTTCATTTACAAGATCAACCTGGTATTATACAGCTTGCAGTAAATGTGATAGAAACACATATATATGGAGGGAAAATGTTTCCTGAAATATGTAATTTTTACCTATTCCAAGCAGTTATCATATGTAAAAGCACAGCAGAAAAATGCTTGGGAACAGTTCTGCTGATTCCAATTATTTATGGCTCAGCATCAGTAACTTAGAAACTAATTTGTCCAATAATGAACTCTCTCTGTTGCTGAGATAGATAACAAATGGTATTATAATATTCAACAGCAGCTACTTGTTTCAGTGTTTGAGGAAGTTGCTGTGAATAGTGTTTGTCTCCGACATTATTTAAACTGATGAATATTACATATGGCTTGATCTTAGAGCAGTGGAACACAAGATCTGACAGGTTAAAATGCATTCCATACAGCTAAAGACTAATAGAGGTTAAGGGGGTTTGTGTGTTGCAATTTTCTTCACACAAATGTAATGTGGTAGTCAAGCTACAAATAGTATGTCTCTTAAAACAAATTGCTTGTGTGAGTAGTATTAGAATAGCACACAAATAAGAAGCCTAGGAAACACCCTTTTTTCTTTCCTCTATGTAGCAATGCAGAAGCACAAAAGACTGCAGACAGACTCATTCAAGTTCTTAATGAAATATTGTCTAAAAAGATAACATCTATTTTTTTGTTATTGTTAAATAGGTTTTTTCCCTCAGAGAAGAAAATCAGCAGTGCTCTTGTCTTTGTGAACATCTCTGTACTAAACTTAGGCTGCTGTAATTTCACGCTTTAACTTATTTTCTACTGTCTCTTTCAGTAAATATAACTGATGTGCGTATGTAGTTTACCAAAAGAATCTAACACTTCAGTTCCAGTTACAAAGGGTCACCCTACAACTTATTTCTCTATACCTTAAACTGTCAATTCTTTGTTATCTGTGGGTGGATTGACTGGTTTGTAGAGCAACTGTGCTGCAGATGCAGTGACATCAAGCCGCTCAGGTTTTGCTAGGCTGATTAGGTCAGATTAAGCATTGTGCAATGCTGCCATGATGTTTTCAAGATCAAATTAAGTCTAGAATAGTCTTACTGCTTTAGCATGGCATGAGAACTGGGCTAATAAAACCTGTAAACCTGCAAATTTGCTTGCTTACACCTAGCCATTTCTACTGAGTAGCATACTTTAGGTCTACTTTAATGGAGTACACAGACACTTAAAACTTCTGCTAGGGTTGGTCTAGTTATAACTGCTCTAAATCTCTGGCTTTGAGCTGAAAGCACCAAAGGGAAGATGGATACATGCAAAATCTTTTTGTTTTCTTTCCTTCTTACTAATCTTTTTTTCCTACTGTCCAGGGTATTCCAGTTCTTTAGTACCCAAGTAATGATGTAGTGACCTAGCATGCCTTTTCTTTTTTCTTTTTCCCCCCTTCTTTTATATATTGAATTTAAAAAGTCTCTGTATAACCATGTAAATTAGTTTTATAATTCAATGTCAATACTTCCATACTATGTTTTGATAATATCAGAACTACAATAGTTTGACGCATGTTTTTTTTGTTTATGCAAGCTCCATAATTTTTGTGTTAAACTTGTTTTGCATATATTTAAGTATCCCTTGCAGCTACCACTCCTGGGATCACCATGTGGCTGAAACTTATCTATCTTTCTGTCTGTAAAATTGCAGTTATCAGAAACACATGCAAGTAAAAATGTCTGTAGATTTAAATTAGTGCAACTTTAGTCTGTGTCCTGAAAGCAAATATTATACTTTAGGAATAATAAAGGGAAAGAGAAAAGGGGAGATCTTAGGTACTTAGGAAGATTTTGAGCAATTTGGACTGGATCTAGAAAACAACTCTGATGTGTAAATTTTTAGAGAATTTCTCACTGAATTCACAGTTCCATATTAAACATCTCAGCCCCCTATGCAATGCATAACATAGATGAATAAGAATGAATTCCTCAACAATCAGCATGCAACAACAGTCAGTCAGCTATTGAATTAGCTGATAAGAAATTCAAAGGATATTACTGAGACTTTAATCTCAGACTCCTTTAGGAGCTTGAATGCCTGAGCTGCAATAAGCAAACGCTTCTGTTAAGAGCTGCAGGTTTAGACCCTTTGCAGGGGTTAGGCTCTGTCAGTATTAGAATTCCCTCCCACCAAAACACAGCTGAAAGAATATTATGTTTTTCAGTAGTTTAAGTGTTGTGCTATAGCTATGTGGGTTTCTACGTATTGGTTATATAGACTTTTATGTGCAAGGTAGCTAATGTCTCATGTTTCCATGATGTACTGCTTTCTTGTACTGAGATCTACACACACAAAAGGGCTTTCAGGTGAGTGAAGATCATATTTCTGAAAATACCAGTGCAAATAGAAATGAACCTCAGAAATTACATGCAAGGATATAAGCAGTTGTTGTGGTATATATGATTGTATATGGTATGCTATGTATGTTCATGTATATAGGAAAATTGTGGACATGGAAATACCAAGGCTTATCTATTTCTCTTCCTCCTCTTAGATTCCTTTGAAATTGGAACCATATGCTGCTATTTATAAAAATCAAGAAATCTTTAGCCTTTGATTCGTTAGAGCCTAAACAAAAGTTGGGTACTCTCTCTCTCTCTAAAAATCAGCAACCCTTTCTG
This sequence comes from Buteo buteo, assembly GCF_964188355.1. Lineage (NCBI taxonomy): Eukaryota > Metazoa > Chordata > Aves > Accipitriformes > Accipitridae > Buteo > Buteo buteo. The sequence goes on from NC_134171.1 coordinate 22,819,602, forward strand.
AATGCTTTCCCCTTTCCTTCTTGACTAGATAGTCTTATTGTGCTAACATTTTGGGTGTGCCACAAAGTGTGATTTGAAGAAATGTGCCTTTAGCAGTTGTGATATAAATAAAGGGAGTGGCAATGTTTCGCAGTAAGGAACTTGTGTGTCTGCATTCCCCTTTCCATATTCTTTTAGAATGGAACTTAATGATGTGAAAATAGGAAGTGCTGAGCAAGCACTATTTTTTCCCAGAAGTTGCTCTGTTCTAAAGACTAATTAACAGAAATACAATATTGAATTCAAAACTACTCCTAGTCACAGAAAATAAATTTTTGCGGTGGAAACAGATTTAAATCTTTGTTGAACTGTTTCCAGAAATGCATCCTGAAATGTCAAATTTTAGCTACAAGATTTGTGCCTACTGACAAAAGATCACAGACAAATTTTTTAGGCATGGCTAGTGTTTTGGGAGGTTCTGCTTTTGAGATACCCAGTCTGGGATGTTGTCAGTAAACCTAGTTTCTTTGGAGAGTACTAAATATTTGCTCTCTGAAAATTGCTTTCCCTCATGCAGTGTAATACACATATCTTTTTGGATAAAACCTTGAGACTAGTTTGCTCTCTATATTCAATGGTGCAAGGATATCGTTCCTTCCTACACAACAGAAAGAACAAAAGCAAAAAAAAAAAACCCCTCTAAAAACTCTCACTGGGTTTAACATTTCTTTCCAAGGGGCTTCTACATATTGACACTATTATGTAGAAGGTATTCCAAGGTACCTGTAGGCCAATGTGTTCAAAGATAGTGAAACAATTTTATTAGGCAGGATAGAAATATCACAAAAAATATTGAGCAACAGTGCCTCTAAGAGGATTCATATGCAATAGATTTCCCCCAAATATATAGGCTTTGGGCAAATGCCCTATTTGTTTTGCAGGGTTCCTCTGTTCTACTCAGTCATGTCAAAAGTGCATGAAAATTTTTGACTAATGAATCTGCCAATTCATCTCTTTCAGCAGTAGGCATGATATATGTTATATACAAAAATGTGTTTCTGTTTTGTTTGTCTGCGGGGCGTTCTTTGAGAACGATCAATGTGGCTATCACAAAGTAGACCTTTGAATCCTGGTAGAAATTGTAGCGACCAGATTACAGTACTGTGAATAACTTTGCCACAGCACACCAGAGTACTGATATCAGCATGCTTCTCAAAATTTCTTCCCCTCCCTCCAGGTTTCTATTTCAGCAATTTTAAGGAGCACGATCATGCTTATCATGTCAAAATCCAGTCACTAGTAATTACTGTGGTTGCAAATTCTAGCTTGACAGGTGGATATCAAACCACATTCTTTGGTGTGCTGTAGGCTACACAACAATCCATTCCTGTAAAGAATCCACAGAATGATAGTGAAAGAATAATGCTGACTAAAGTTACTATTAACTTGGCACCAACTCTGTTTTAAAATGCAAGTAACAGCCTGAAAGCATAATTTAGGTTTTGCTAATGTACTAATGGAGTTTGCTTATGTACTATTCGTTGTACATAAGTACTGCAAACAAAAACTGAAAAGCCTACTGAGAGAATTTTTTGCAAATGTTACATGGTACATATGCTTGTGTACCATGAGTTGTCTAATTTGAGACTTAATAACTTTATGTGCAAACTCAACTTGCACATAGTTTTGCAAATCAGTAACTGAACAAGCTACAACATTAAAGAACGTGCTTAAGACACAAAGCCAACAGAAAAGAATTTTTTAAATTTACATTCTCCCCCTGCAGTTTATTAAAATGTTTCTGCTAAATGAATTCATGAATAATTAACATTTAATACGCAGAGCAACTGGACTGTTGTTTGTGGGAGAAGGTTTGGTTATCTGTGGTAGTGTGTGTGGCTTATCAGGATATAAAAAATAACAACAGGAATAGGAAAGCTAATTTAAAAGGTGATCATGTGTTACCTTTTCAGAGCCATCAGTTTTTCTGATCATCAGAACCCCTTCCACATTGGTCTGTCAGTTTTATAAGTATCCGTACTTTGGGTTACTGGGGTAAATGTCCAAGCCTTGGCTTGTAGAGTTGTTGCTCTATTAACATTTTTCTCCTGTATGGTTCCCATCTAGTTTATGAAATGCAAGACTAGAAAACTTGATAAAGATAATGGTATTTCTCCTTGTTAATTGCAACATGATTGATTATTTGTCTGCTTTTGGCATGACAAAGGATTGTATCGCTACTACTCTGCTGTAAGCATAACACCATTGCTACCTTTAATAAAGAAGTTTTCTGGCAAAGAACAAGTCCTTTGGTAAAGAATGTTCGATGAATAGTAAGAGAAACCAATATGCATATTTCATGGGAAGATAACCAGTATCATCTTGTGTTGGGAGTTTAGTGAGACAGCCACTTTTTCTCCTTCTCTCCTTTGAAAGTGGAAGCTATGGAAGGAATGAAGATTGGTGTTGACTTTTTTTTTTTTTTTTTGCAGTGGTTATAACAAGGGATAACAGACACGGTACAAATATAACTGTACAGCTTTTAGAAGAAAGATTTTCATTTCAAATATGTGCTGCTTATGTATCTTGAGGATCTGTGTGTTGACTGCACTTGGGTTGGAATGGGATAATGAAATGGCACTGAATACTTTGTTCATAGTTTCATCTACAGACTCCATGAATTACCTCCAGATGCAGAGTACCAGTTACTAACCTTGACATTAAAGTCCATCTTTAAAGCATAAGAACTTTGTCATCTCATGTACAATAGTAATACCAATCAAAAATTCCCCGTAAAGCCAATTCCTGCTGTGCTCTATGGAAGCTAATTATTGGGTAGAAGATGCGTTACGGATGAGGGTATAAATAAACCAATACCTGTAATAGTGCATTTTGCTGTTCCCACTCCACAAAGACTGGCAATTCACACCCCTTGATTCTAAAACTTTCCACATTAGACACCTCTTTTGCACACTGTCCTCTGTTTTTTTCTTGTGTCTCTAATGAATCATAAAATACTTTGGGTTGGAAGGGACCTTAAAGATCATCTAGTTGCAACTCCCCTGCTATGAGCAGGGATACCTTCCACTAGACCAGGTTGCTCAAAGCCCCATCCAACCTGGCCTTGAACACTGCCAGGGATGGGGCATCCACAACTTCTCTAGGCAACCTGTTCCAGTGCCTCACCGCTCTCACAGTGAAGAACTTCTTCCTTACATCTAATCTAAATCTACCTTCTTTCAGTTTAAAGCCATTACCCCTTGTCCAATCACTTACATGCCCTTGTAAAGAGTCCCTCTCCAGCTTTCCTGTAGGCCCCCTTTAGGTACTGGAAGGCTGCTATAAGGTATCCTCAGAGCCTTCTCTTCTCCAGGCTGAACAACCTCAACTCTCTCAGCCTGTCTGCATAGGAGAGGTGTTCCAGCCCTCTGATCATCTTCATGGCCCTCCTCTGGACTCACTCCAACAGGTCCATGCCGTTCTTATGTTGGGGCCCCAGAGCTGAATGCAGTACTGCAGGTGGGGTCTCACCAGAGTGGAGCACAAGGGGAGAATCATCTCCCTCGACCTGCTGGTCACGCTTCTTTTGGTGCAGCCGAGGATACAGTTGGCTTTCTGGGCTGCAAAAAAGCCATCTATGTTTTATCTTTTCCCTCCTATTTAACTGTTGTTGTATTTCATGCATCTCCTTACACTGTTGATGAAACTTTTTATCTTTCTTACTACTTTCACAGCTGCTCTCCTAAATCTCATATTTCTGCAGGGTGTCTTTGACAGTCTGTTGACATGCTGGCCTTTAATTTTCAGTCAAAGTAGTTTCAGTGGTGAAATCCAGCTGATGAAAAATTTTGAGTGTTCAGTGCTTTTATCATTTGCTTTTATCAGTTTGGCTCTGAAGATACCTTACAAATGACCATGTCTTGATTGGGCTGTATCGAGCTATAATTTTCAGAGATACTTGGGTGTCAATATAAATGGGCATCTGAGAACAAATCTACAAAAATGTATCAAACAACCCAAAAGCATGTCTGAGAGCCTGATGTCTGTGGAGCTTACCTTTGATTGTGTGCCTGAGCTCTTTATGCCTCTCTCCGTGCAGTTATCTGCTGAAGAAAGAGATGCAGAAGACAGCATTCTGAGTGAAACTGCCCTGAGTTAGTTGGTAGGAACTAACTGAAGTGTCACAGAAATGTCAATCTACTAGAGAATTCACCACCTTGCATTAAGCACCTTAGCCCCATCTTTCAATACATGGATGGAGAAGAAGATGCATTTCTCCTCTTTTTTTTCCAGTAGTCAAATTGTTAGAGCATGTGAATTCCTTTTGGGGAGTTCTGGGTTCCACTCTCTCTGTCAAGCTGTGTTGTCCATATGATAAGTTGGTGACTGGAGTACTTATTTGGAGAAGGAAGATGAGGATTTCAGTCACTGCTTTAAATCACATAACTGTAAATTAAGTAAGCTGAAATAGGTCTTGGGCAAGTGCAAAAACTGTGTTGAGTATGTATCTACATAGATAAGTGATTAAGTATTTTTCAGAGTTTGGAGCTGCATGATAAGGCATGGCAGGATCTCTTATCTGGTTGTCTTTTGAAGTTCCTGATTTTCTACATTTTGATGATGGTAATATATGAAACTTGCTTTGGACAGCATATATACATATGTAGTTTGGCAAGATGTTTTGTTATTTATTTCAGAATATACCTTGGTCATGGAGATATGAATTTCTTCTACATATCTGTGCTATCTTTAATTCTGAGGTAGTTCACTAATTTTTACAATTTATGGACAGCATAATAAAATTCTTAAGTCAGTGTGACAGCATCACCAATGATGATTATTGTCAAAGATATCATCAAAGAGTCATGATATCTGAAGACATGATTATGTTCCATATTGATCAGGGACAAGTTGTTTTTTTGTTGTTTTGGAGGGGTGGAAGCCCTAAGTTAGTGTTGAAGTTTGCTATATGTAACTGACAATTAAGCAGCGGGAAGGTCCAGCCAATTTTCATGTACTTGAACTCACTGAGGTCCATTCTTCAAAGAATTGATCTTTTTGTTCCAAAACTTCATCTGTCGTCATCAGTGTACGAGATACACCTGATATGCCAGGTAGCTGTGTTGTTATTCAGTGTTATAGCAACAGGCTGGAGAAATGGGCCAACAGGAATCTCATGAAGTCCGATGATGTGTAATACCAAGTCCTGCAACTGGGGAAGATCAACCCCATGCACCAGGACAGGCTAGGTGCTGACCACCTGTAAAGCAGCTTTGCAGAGAAGAACTTGGGGGTCTTGGCAGACAAGTTGAACATGAACCAGCAATGTGCCCTTGTGGCAAAGAAGCCCAAAATCCTCCTTGGCTGTATTAGGCAGAACATTGCCAGGGGGTTGAAGGAGCTGATCCTTCCCTCTACTTGGCACTGGTGAGACACATCCGGAGTGCTATTGAGGTCTGTGCTCTCCAGTACAAGGCAGACATGGATGTACTGGAGTAAGTGCGGTGAAGGACAGCAGAGATGATAAGCAGGTTGGAGCATCTGTCATATGAGGAGGGGCTGCGAGAGCTGGAATTCTTTACCCTGGAGAAAAAGTGGCTCAGGAGTATCTTATCAAGCTGTATGAAAACCTGATTAGAGGAAGTAAAGATGGTGGACCCAGACTCTTCTCAGTGGTATCCTGTGAAAGGACAAGAGGCAGTGGGCATGAATTGACACACAGGAAATCCTTCTTAAACACAAGAAACTGTTTTATTGTGAGAGTGCTCAGACACTGGAACAGTTTAAGCAAAGATTATGGAGTCTCTATCCTTGGAGATATTAAAAACCTGACTGGACATGGCCCTGAGCAACCTGCAGTAGGTGACCATGCTCTGAGGAGGTGGGTTGGACTAGAAGATCTTTAAAAATTTGCATATTGTTTGAGAGAGATCTTCACTGAGAGTGGGTATGAATGGAGCTCAAGCCTGTTTTACAGGTCCCTCTGACTCAAAGTTTCAAACTGAGAGCTAAAGAGTAGCAGTTAACTTAGGACCATGAAAGCATTGAGGTACTACCCATATGGGTGTGGGTATTTTTTATGGTGTCAGCTTAGTGCATACCTTGACCACTGTCTTAGTGTTTAACTGTGGATGGCATTAACTTCCATTCTGTATTTGTCCACTTTTTGTTGACTGTTCTATCTTTACTGTAAGATCTGAAGGGCACAAAATGTATCTTGTTTGTGTAATGCCTCATGTTTTCAGACTTCAGTCTTTTGGTCCTGTCTGCGTTCCCTTCATGCAGATGATCATCAATATGTTCAGACCTCTTCTGCTTTTCTATATAGTTATGAGGCCACTTATCTAGAAGGTGTGTAAACTTTTATATGTACATACATCAATTTGGATGTGCTTTGGGTGTTATCTTATCCCTAAGAGATTCTGTGCTTCTCTAAGTGTTAATCCACATCAATGCTATGAACTGACTTTGGAGACTACAAGGCTTTCTTTCCTTTACACGATTAAATGCTCTCTGCTACAAGACAGAGGTAGTGCTTCTGAGTATGTATGGACCTAAATCCATACAATTTTGAGGGGAGAAAAAGCATCTATGATGGTTAGGAAACTTCTGAGATTCTGAGCAGTTTACTTATCATATTTGTATAAGAATTTAAAATACTAGCTTTGGTTTCCAAATAACTCCTCCCAATATGACAATTAGTAGTAGCTGTAAGAATATCACTAACAATATTTTTCTTTGAAGAAGAAAAACCACTAACCCCCCCAAACAAAAAAAACAAAAAAAACCCACTAACACAAACCAACCAACAAAACCCCGTGTCATAATGAAGTTTGTTTCATTACAGGTAATGGTACCAATATCGAGTACTGAAAATCCTGCATTTGCAGAATGTAGAAAGGAATGTCATGCTTCTGTAATAATGTATAACTCACCATGGTAGGTTTTTTTCACTGCTCTGCTATGTCTAATATTTTGTACACATACAGACAAATACACAGAGATTCAAACCAGGAATACTAGCACAATTACAAAACACGCTGGAACATGCACAGAGTTACAAGAGTAACTTGGCATGCCTCTCATAATTATCTGATTGTTGCTTCTTCAGCAGTTAAATCAATTCATCGGCATCAGTCCCTGGTGTGAGATTGGCAGCTTCAAAATCCATGTGTAAAACTCTGGAATGTTTGCTTCTACTAACAGGAATTGGTGGTTTTGGCTTTTTTTCCCCACATCAGACTTTTAGGCTTCTCAGCATTATTTGTCATGTCTGGGGAGCAACATTTTGAGTTACATGTAATTGTGAGAAGCTATATCCTTGAAAAGAAAATGTTTCCAAATTCACAAGTGGTAGGTGTGAATTTGTTCTTTTCCACACGCAGCTCCAAAGCAAGATGGGGGTAGACTTCCCAGTTGTGGATATGTATTCAAAATTTGACCAGTGTGCATATATGTCGTGTACATACACACATAATTTTTGGCAAACTGTGTTTTTAAACCAGGATAAAATAGAAAAGGGGGGGGGGGGGGGGGGGGAGAAAAAGTGAACATCTTAGTTAAGATTTCCCAATTAATACTACTATTTTACGATAAGGGATTTATGACTACTCCTCAGGCTTGATGCCAGTAAGAATCTTTCCATGTCAGTGGACTTCAAGACTAATTTGCTGTGATTATCAGGGAATTACTTTGTCAGACTTCCTGTTCACTTTTGCAAGGACAGACCTGTTAATTCCAACTCATTTACTTTATGTGGAATGAAAGGTAAATTCAACAAAAGTGGTCATAAGCCTCAAGCTTTTACTAGTAACAGTTGATGTTGGTTCTACATACTGTACTCATAGAATAAAACATCACAACTGTGCTTTAAAAATGTCAGAATGCTTAATTCATCAAACAAGGGCATTATTGCACTGCAGCAAAGGAAATGCTCATAGCCAAGTGAACACTGAATTTTTTCAGCCAAGAGATGCAGCAGAAACATTAAATCAGAAGGTTGTCTTAACAAAGCGTCTTCTACAGACATCAACACAATAGGACAGAGTGCTCCCTTAGAATTTTGAAGGCACTAGTACACGGGAAGGACAATCAAGTGCATGATGTATGTTTCAGATTAAAACCAGAGGTTATGAAACAGAGAAAACATTTAAGAGCACTGATTTAAGTTCCTGCCATGTTTAGAATTGCACATGACACAAGAGAAATTCAAGCTGAAATGGAGATTAATTATTATATAAGTAAAGTCAGCTCTGTTTTAAGTTGACTATAATTATTCATCTAAGTAGCCCTTTTCTTTAAAATGATGATACTGTGCAATATTTTTATTCAGTATCTTCTGATTATCACTTTCTAATATTTTATAATTCATCTTTTAAAAAAATTATTTTTCAAAATTGAATTTATATCTTAGTTATATTACAATGCATATTTCAATGAAATTTATCTTATATATTAATGTATGTATATTATTTGTGTGATCTGGAATACTTATTTTGAACTTCATTTAGAACTTCAGTGGCTAGTTGCTTGCTTCAAATACTGAGACATAGAGTTGGAGAAAGAGGGACAAGTGTATTCAATTCAGTGCTTAGCTTTTGAACGTGTTTACTATCAGTGGTATATTTTCCCATACTAAAATGATTAAACAGAGATCCATGTTTTGTAAGTGCAATTAATCACATATTTGTTCTTTAATGCATAAATCAAGGAAGCTCTTAATTTGAAGGTTTAATTTTAATACAGATTAATAATAGTAAATAATAAATTGGAATTTAATATAAAAATAAAATATTGATTATGTGCCATATTTTTATTTTTCTGGTTATTGCAGTCTACAAAAATCATGTGGACAATTGTGAACACAATAAAATATTTTTTCTTGAAATCTAATATACAGCAGAATTCATTCATCTGTGTTCTGTTTAGCTGAGGTTAAACCCATCTGCAGTTTGTGTTATCAAGGAATACATGTGTCAGTAAAAAAATTGTTTCGTCCTTGTGTATGTCTTTGGATTTTATTATTGTTTGTTTATTTAAGCAAAATAAAAATTGCTCTATTTCTATAGTAATTTTTTTTTTCTTCTAAGTTGTCATCATATGTTGTGATGCACGTGGGGGGAAAAAGGAAACAGGAATCTTCATTCTGAAGCAAATGGTGCTGAACCATACTAGCAGAAAAGCTGGGCAAAGATTTTGTGTATATTTCAGTTGTTATGTCAGGGATAAGTTGAGAAAATGTAGGGAGAAGTCCAGAAAGGTGATAGTGATAGCTTTTCCACATGAAATCCATGATGGATGGTTTAAAACAGCCTATTAAAATGGCAGACAACCCATTCCATTTGGTATCTAAAAGCCCTCCTGAAAGCATGGCCAGCTTAGAGCATTTTGTTCATGGTGTTATCCAGTCAAGTTTCAAGTGTATCCAACGATGGAGATTTCACAACCTGTCCAGTGATGTCTTCTAATATTTGACTGCCCTCACTGTTACTTGTTTTTTTCTAATATCTAATTGAAATTTCCCTTGCTGCAACTTGTGTCCTTTGCTTCTCGTCTCTTTTTTTGTTCATCTTCAAGAGGAGTCTGTCTCCATCATCTCTGTATTCTCCTGTTGGGTAGCTGAAGGTTGCAACAAGGTCTGCCCTTGATCTTTTCTTTTTACGATCAGACAAACCAAAGTCTTAAAAGTCTGTCCTCTTGTATCACATGCTTCAGTCACCTAAACATTTTGGTGCCTCTTCTGAGGCAAAACAGTAAATGATTGTCTGTCTTGAACTAAGGGGCCCAAAACTAAAAACATACATGCTCCTGTAACATGCTGAGAAGCAGAGAATGATCACTTTTCTCAACCTGATGTTGATGCTTTTAGTAGTAGAGCCAGGTATGTGGTTGGCTTTCTTTGCCACCAGGATATATTGCTTCTCCTGCTCAACTTGTCCAGCAGGACCCAACCCCCTAGGTCCTTTTCTACAGAACTGAGTGAATATATCTTAAAAATAAAATGGGAAGAAGGTTAATATTCTATTTTAAGTAGAAACAAAATTTTATATTTCAAAGCAACTGCTAGCATAACTGTATGTGGACAGGAAATTTGTATACTATTGAACACGGGACTGGTATGACCTTAACTGTAATGATGTATGCTTGTCTAATCATCCATGATTGGGAAATGTAATTGAAGTAGGAAAAAGTGCAGGAAAGGACAGAAGTATGAATGAAGAAGTACAAAGCATGTCTTACAGCAGAAGAAATAAGAGACCTGAAAAAGGCAGAGAAATGGATGTCACTAGTTACTAGTGTTTGAATTGCAGGGATTGTCAGGCATCTTTATGTAGTTGTGTGCTATATTAATTATCTTTTACCATTAGGTGGTAGTATAATAGCAGATATACTAAAAAATAATTAAAATAAATACATTTACTTTATAAATATGTTATATGAAATATTATGTTAGTGTTTTTCCTTTCAGATGTTGGTATTTTACTTACAATGCTATTAGTAATACCACCTATGTCAGTGCTTCACTATTGTCTTAAAAATCCTTTATAATAAAAGCATATTTTAGCAATTGATAGACTAGAGAGAAGATTATAGAGTTTCAATAATTCCAGAGTAGTCTGAATAGGGATCTTGTAATACCGTGGGCATGAGTGTGTGTATACAGGCTGTACTGTGAGCAGTGTCAACATACGCAAGTCACGAAGATCAGAAGAAAGTATTGGAGTAAAAAAGCCTGAACAGGAGGTGGATGAGTGCATTTTCAATAAATGATTCTCAGTATCATAGGAAACTCTCTAGAAAAGTAGTTACAAATCACTACCTTATATCTTACCTCCACTACCTGTTTGTATCAATCTTTGGGGAAGACATAGCCTACTAATGTTTTCTTTATAGTGTGATTCAAATTAAAGAAAGCCTGAATAAATTGCTTCCAGTTTTGCTTTGGTCTCAGGAGCTGGTAAAGAATACTCTTTTCTTCATTACAGCATGAAAATGATGACACTGAATTTGTCTTAGTCTAATATAATATTTAGCATTCACCTACATTAGACCCACATATTAGATTGGAGTAATACTTTTTTTTTCCTTTTGGATTTAGTCTTTTTCATTACTGTTGACTTCAGACTAGATACAATCCTTTCATTGCAGTATTTTTTGCAAGCCCTCTGCTCTGTCTCATGTCCATAAAGTGTTGTAGATTTGGGGTGAGGGGTAGAGTTGTTTATTTTTGCTTTTCTCTCTTTTATTAGATGTCATGTATTGTATCATAGTCTTTTGCCTGTAGATGTTTCAATTACATAAGAACAAGGTGCATTTAAAATATTATTTCTGTGGGTCGGTTTTATCATCTCAGTTACTTATCATCTCAGCTCTGTGCACAAGTCATCTCTTTTTAACTTCAGAAGCACTTTTCCTGATTTGTTATAATGTAGCTTTCGATTCTGTCCACGTGCTTTTATATGATTCCAGGCTTCTCGTGGGGTTTTATATCTGAGTACAATTAGTTGATGTTCTGGAATATAGCGGCTTGGTTTTGACTTGCTTAATTATTAGCGCTTAGGTGGTGAATCACATTTTCTGTAGCAATGTACCCATCTTGTCTGATTTGATGAATCAGAATATACTATCTTGTTTGTTTTGCTCTGATTTTCTACTCCCCCCCCCCCTTAAGCAGTTCGTACTTTTTGCTCATTTATTTCCTTTATCAATTCAGTTGCTTGTGAAGTGCAGGAGCGTATGTTATACATGTTCTCATTCTTGTGAAGGTTTTGGGAGTCCTTACTTAATTCAGAATAGTGCTTTCTGATCCATAGCTTGAATCTGAGATGTGAAGCTGAAATGATTATTTTTATACTGTAACAAAGACAAGTCAAAGTTTTAAGATGTTTCTATCATAGGAAACTCAGCTGTATCATGTTCACTGTGTATCTTGAAACATATTGAAAAGAGCTAAGCAGGCTTTCTACCTCCATAAGAGAAGTCTCAGGGAACAGCAAACTTCTCAGGCTATATACTAGCTTTATGTATTAAGTGCATAATTTACAGCGTCAAAGAAAATGTTCAATAAAAATATAACCACCAGACTGGGTTCAGAACTCTAGCTGAAATTTATAATCTTGTTGTCATGTTGCCCATTTGAAAAAAAAGAATGAAAGAAACAAACAAAGTAAGAAAAAGCACACCAGTTATTATTAGAAGTATACTACTAAATATTTGTCTGATGGAATGGGAAAAGATCCATAGTATCGATGGTATGGAAAGAGAAACAGTCAAAGAATTTGTTAAAAACTATTAAAAATATAGTTCTTGTTGAACAGCCAGGGAACTTTTGCCTGATAACATATGGTAATAGTTTGACAAAAATGAAAATGCATGAAAATGATGGCACTGTCATGGGGGCAATATCATGTTGTGTAGCATCTTTTTTTATGCATAACTTACATAGTTATAATAACATAATTTTTACACCTATCCATGCTAATATGTGTTATTTAACTTTCCTGATTTTTTTTTCTTCTTCTAATGCAGTTGCCCATTATCTATCTATATTGCTGCTAATCTAAGTATTTTGAAGGTACCTTAAGTTTTGAACTAGAATGATAACATCAGCTAGTTTTAAAATTAAGGAGTTACGTTATTCCAGAATATGTTCAGAAATAATTTATGCACACACTTTCCTTTCTGTTTTATATGAACCATTCTGTTCCCAGAATTTGACATGGTTGATCTAGTATTTCTTGTCACCTTCTGTCTTATCTCATCTAGTCCATTTCCTGCCTTGAAAATCTTGAAATAGTTGTAATTCCTCAAACACCTCTGACATCAGTATCTGTTACCATTTCATTAACATTCATTAAAAATTTTGCTACTTTCTGGTTTAGGCTCTTATTCTTCATGCTATCTCAAAAGTATAGCCATGCTTTGTAAAAACTGCAAAAATATTTTAAAAATTTTTGTTACTGAAGTTTGCTGAACTTTAGTGCTTGTTTTCAGAATGTTTAAAAGTATTCTCCCACAACACCCCTCACCTAAATCTATATATACAAAATCTGGAAGTACCTGCATGAAAACATTTTGCAACCCATTAAACGTTTCTCTTAGTCAAACTCTACTGTATGAGTACTGTCGCATAGCATACATTTCACCAATATACTTTCAAAAGATAATTATCCACCAGCCACATTCCAGACTTAAATTTTGGTTAGATCTGACTTCCTTAACGACACAATAAACTTTCATACATAATCTTATTTAACTGATCTATCCTGTTATCTCTTTTTAATAAATTTAGCTGTATAACTATCAGTTAAGGATTTTAAAGGTTGCTTTGCAGTATTTGCCCTGCCCCACAAAGTAAAGTTAAACCGTGTTCATGCAACAATACTAGACTTTTCTTATTGTCCTGGTTTCAGCTGGGATAGAGTTAACTGTCTTCCTAGTAGCTGGTACAGTGCTATGTTTTGTGTTCAGTATGTGAAGAATGTTGATAACAGACTGATGTTTTCAGTTGTTGCTAAGTAGTGTTTAGACTAAAGTCAAGCATTTTTCAGCTTCTCATGCCCAGCCAGAAAGAAAGCTGGAGGGGCACAAGAAGTTGGGAGGGGACACAGCCAGGGCAGCTGACCCAAAGTGGCCAACGGTGTATTCCATACCATGGGACGTCCCATCTAGTTTAGGAACTGGGGAGTGTGTGTGGGGGGGGAATCGCCGCTCGGGGACTGGCTGGGTGTTGGTCGGCGGGTGGTGAGCAATTGCCCTGCGCATCATTTGTACATTCCAATCCTTTCACTATTGCTGTTGTCATTTTATTAGTGTTATCATTATCATTATTAGTTTCTTCTTTTCTGTTCTATTAAACCGTTCTTATCTCAATCCCCGAGTTTTACTTCTTTCTCTCGATTTTCTCCCCCATTCCACTGGGTGGGGGGGAGGGAGTGAGTGTCTGCGTGGTGCTTAGTTGCTGGCTGGGGTTAAACCACGACACTTATCAACCATATTCTCCCTGGACTTCTATTGTGAACTGTGTCCTTTGAAAGATGGTTATGGTTGGATGATTTGGAAATTAATATCTAGCTTGCTGCAGGCTGATTTAATGTTTAGCATTATTTTGGTAGAATGTGTGCAACAGACTTCTTACTCTCACGTTTCTTCCTGTTTTGTGGCTCTTCAGTTTGTCTTTTCTTTCAGGGTAAAGCAATCATGATTTACAAACTCTTTTTTTATTCCATTATCATGTTTAAGCTAGTCAAAATGTGGGTTTTTTTCCTTACTCAAATGAAAATGAGCTTTTTATAAAAGCAGAATCCTGGGAATGATAAACTATGCAAGGCAAATTGAGTTAAAATTGGCAAAATTGCATTCAGAGTGAAACAAATGAGGTTGTACAATTTTATAGTAAGGCATTTTGCTCAGAGAAGTTGTGGAGTATCCCTCCTTGGAAACATTCAAAAGCCATCTGGACGTGTTCCTGGGCAACCAGCTCTAGGTGGCCTTGTATGAGCAGGGGGATAGGACAAGATGATCTCCAGAGGTCCCTTCCAACCTCAGGCAACCTCTGATTCTGTGATTTTTGCTTGCAGTTCTTTGATCACTACTAGGTGATAGAATATCAAGATGTTTCTTCATACTATCCATCTGTCTTACTGAGTGGCGAAAGAATCTGATTATTAGCAGTTCTGAGTTCATATTCATATATGTGTGTTGTGATACTTTGTATAATTTCATGTAAATACATCATCTGAAAAGAGGAGAAAGACAGCAGATTCCTAAACCCCAAATGCTAAAAATCTAGATATGTTAAATGCAACTAATATACTTTGGACAATGCTTTTGTTAAAAATTTTGATTGTGACCTGATGCTGAATATCTTTGGGAAAAATTAGTCACTCTTACAGTATAGTACAGCACATCATCGTAAACCTGGCTGTAACAGCTAGGTCAGTCCCCAGCAGTAGTCACTTTTGCCTTATACTATGTCCCTTAGAAAGCAAAGGGATCACCCACCTAGAGGAATGGATTCTCAAATACATCTGCCTCTGCTTTCTTTTCACTGTTTTAAATATACGCATTTGGCATATTACTGGTCTTGAATTTGACTTCTGGGCACCTATTTCTTTAAATCTTTCAGTTCATCTTAGGTGCTGTGGGGGTTTTATTTGTTTGGGTTTTTTTCCCAAGCATTGTGTGTGGGAGTGCAATACGTCATGTCTCCCTTTTAGGAAGTAGAACACTAACAGTTAGACAAGGTGATGGCTGAGCATTATTGCAGGATTGTGATATTTGGGGATATGATTCCCAAAGGGAATCTCATCTACCTAGAGGGGACCAGCATGTTCTAACAGTTGATTCTTTTTCTAATTTTTTTTTTTTTTTGAGGGGGTAGTGGTGTCCCTGCCTTTGTCATAAATGAGAAAAATGTTTAATACCAGTTTATTCTAGAAATATTTTCAGAATTTTTAATGCTTATTTATGAAGAACAGGTTGCAATACTTGACTTCATTCTCTCTTGATTCACCATGGTGGTCACTGATGTTCAAGGGTTATCCGTACAAAGAACTGGGAGATAACATAGCTTTTATGTAGCAACTAAAAATATTCATTTCTTCTGATAAACTTGACTTATCATAAGGGAAAACTGTGTTAAAACTAAAAATTGCTTTGGTTTCAGGTAAAACTTTACCTGAAGTCACCTTTTATTCCAGTTGCTTCTGGTTAGAAAGCATATAGCTCTCATGTTAAAGATAAGACACTATGTATTTCAGTTCAGTTTTTCAGAAGTGTTAAAGGTAGTGTACTGTTTCTAAATTGATGTCTAAACTATCTTTTTCTATGACTTGTGTTTAAAACTGAAATTTGAAAACTTGACAAGAACAGATAAATGTTATCTTCCCCCTCCCCCCCCCTTATAATCTTATTGGTTTGTATCCTGTTGTTAAGGAGGAGAGTAAAACTGCAACCATTTAATAATAAAGTAGAAAGGGAATAGAAATAGAAAAAGTAATGGAGTCAGGAGACAAGGAACAGCCCTGAAAAAAAGTGCTGCTTTATGACAAAATAAATTATGCATAGTGCATTATTATTGTGCATTATGAATTGTTCCAATTCCACACGCTTTCTTGTGGATGAGGCAATTCATTACACAAAACCCATGAATTCATGTCTCACTTCACAAGCCACTTCACACCAATTTTACCTCAGTAGGTTTCCACTGGCCTTTGTGGAATTATTCTCAATGTACATAAATGTAAATGAGGATACAATCAGGCCTTGTGACTGAGTCTTGGTCTTGCAGAGTGAAGCTATCTGCAAACTCAAGAACACAGAGAGAATAATAATTATCTATTGTGGCTGCAGTTTTGTAATGTCTCAGGTTTAAATAGGAAAGGATCAAACAGTCATTGCACTATACTCTGATAAACCTGAAGGCACAGCAGTTATTGCAATCTATCAGCATGATCCCAGCTCAAACTGTTCTAGAAGGCTAAAGAATAGAAATGTTACATAAACCAAACAGTGAAAGAGTCTGCTGTTCTGTCCTGTGAAGATTTTTATAAAAAAAGCAATGGTTATAAGAATAACTATTACATAGCTTACTCGGTCAAAAAGACTACACATGAAGACTTTTTACTGTATGGTTTGTGTAACATTTAACACAGCGGGATTCTAATTCTACCTGAAAGCACAATAATGCACTAGTATTATCACTGTATATTATTTAGGGATAGCACTGGTTCTATATACTATTAGCACTATATGTGAGTTTATATCCCTAGTCTTAAGGTTTTTCTCCTATTTCCTTTAATGTATATGTTCTATGTGATTTTCTTTTTTTAAATGTCTTTCCGTTTTCTTTTGCCATAAGGAAAGATACCTTGAAAATGCTAGCAATTAAAAGATGAGAAGCAAACTTTGTGTGGACTGTGTGTAGAGCTTCTTGGTGAATCAGGATCTGCTTTTCATGAGTATAATCCTTGTGTTATGAGCTCCATCACCAGTGAAAATCAATAGAAACAATTTCCATCTCCATTCATGATCCACTCTTCACTGGTTTCTCCTTCTTATTTCTGGATCTACTTTATAAAAATGTCACAGGGCCCAGACAGTGAAACAATTTATTTATTAATTTTTCCCCTCTGACTGAATTAATTGCACCCAGTTTCTGTTTTTAATTTTAAATGTCTTTGTGTCACTTTGTGTATGCAACATAAACAAAAAAATATATATTCCTTCACGGTCTGAGAGATTCAGAATGTCAACAGCTGGTGCTCATATTTTTGGTATAGATTTCAAGCTTCTGAGCTCTGGGTCATAGGAGTCAACAAAATGAGGTTAAGTCAGGGCCTGCATACTTATGAGGTTTAGAGAGTACATTTGTATGACTCTGAAGGGAGATAAATGTGCTATTATGACAAATAGATGCAAGAATCTGCATTAGCTGCAGACGTTTATGAGCTAACAGAACAGAAAAAGCTTGAAAATACATTGGCAAGACTTGCTTGTAGGAAAATACCTAAAATCCTATTAAGTGTTTTGCATGGTTTAAAAAGTTTATGTATTTATTAATATTTATAATAAACTTCTAGATGCCTGATCTAGAAACCTTTTTTTCCTGACTACTTTCTCTTTTGCATCAATTGCCAATTGGTGGTTGTAGGCTTTTTAAAATCAATACATTTAATAGAAAAATCAGCAGCAAAACATCTTGACGGAACAAGATTCTTTCTCCGTGTGTGTGTGTATGTTTATATATATACAAAAGTTGTATGTATATGTAGATATTTGGCAGTAAAAAAAAGACTGCTCACATGCTGAATCTGTCAACTGGAGCTACCTACAAAGCAAACAGGATGTGAGGAAGGCTAGAAATTGATTACCATTTTATCATTTTCAGTTGTCTTGTGTTTAAACACTAAAATGGCTGTGTTCTCATCTGTATTTTTTTATTTATACAAGTTCCAACTGACTGTTTTTTGGTGAGTCATCACACTATCCAGGAAAAATGTGCTCTGGAGCAGAATTAACCTTAGTGATATGACTGTGGTGAAAATCTGGAAGAATATAGTCTTTGACTTTAATGAGAAAGAATCTACTCTGTGTTCAAGCATGTAATTCCTGATCTCCATTGGAGGAGTTATGTTTTCTGTAACATGCAGGATTGCTAAATAGGGAAGAAGAAAGCAAAATAAGGAACTGGTATCAAACGTAGAGGTTACGGAGCACATACTTGGAGAGTAAGCTCAGGTGATGCTATTTGCTGTAAAGTACATTTAAATGATAGTAAGATACCTTGACTTTGGGTAAAGAAATCTTTTTTTGTTAGATGGTTGACAGTCCATTGTAAAATTAAAGTAATGTGGTGAAAATTATACAAGTAAAAAACCTAAAATAACATTTTAAAGTTATGCTAATAAAAAAAACCCCAGCAGTTGAAATCGGTTTCATTCTTTTCAACACGAAAAAAACAATGAACATCAAAAAGAATCAACTCCATAGTTGAGACTTCTGGTTTGAGTGTATTTTCTGTGTTTATTTCAGCATCTTTCAAAATGGAAGGTTCCCTCTGTAATCAATCAGTTAAACATACAGAGAAAATAATTGCTCAAATTATGAAAGCCATGGTTTCTAGTTATAGAAAGAGTGCTAAATAAAAGAGTTCACATCTTCTGGCAGTGTACTGAGGAGACAGTAAGTCACAAGCAGATTTCATTGACACCTCAGTGAGAAACATTGCACAGGCTATGAAGTTTCCCAGATTTCTGTGGGGATTCTTTACAGTAAGTGTTGACTTTTTATTGACAGTCATATCAAATGTATAATGGAAGTGTAAACCTACAGAGGAAAAAATGTTCTTGAAACTCAGTGTTACCTAGTCTGGATAAGAAATGAGTATTGGAATTCAGCTCTAAGAAAGAAAATTTTCTTCCCTTACGTGGTCCTTTCGCATGTTTACCACAAACTAATGTCATTTCTGCAGCTGCCCATTACCATCGGGTGGGTTCCCCCCCTGCCCTTTTCCTGACAGCTTACCTTTATATTTTTTTCCTGATTGCATTTGGAAAAAAACCAACAAAAAAAGGGTGTTGGCTCATAAGTTCACGTGTTAATGATTTAGGAATAGTGTTCTGTGAGTTCAGAGTAGAAGGCTATGCCTCTCAGATGGAAGGGATGCGCTGCGCAGGAGAGGTAACATCTGTTAGCAAGCTGAGGTAACACTAACTGTCTGCTACGTCATGACATGTTAGATGAAAAAACTTCCTTTTTCCTTTGCCTCCTTCCTTCACTGCCCCCATTCTCCCTGGAGACCCTGGGTGAACAAACATGGCACAACATGCTGTTGTTCCTGCTGTGTACATGGCTCACCTCCTGCCCTAGAGTCTATTAACTCCTGATAATGACAAGCACAAGTGGAAGCTGGTGATTGACGATACTCAGCACCTGCCCCATCTGCTAGGCAGATGGTTGCACATATGAATTTATTACTGCATTGATAAAGGACTTACTCTGTAGGTAGGGAGCTACAGATGACAAGGTGGGGAAAAGGTGAAGGGACAACATCTGCACCAAGACATACCAGTGTGTGCTTTTTCCTCTTTTTCCTGCCCCCCATAATCCCTCTGGCATTCCATTTTTGTGGTATACTGTGCCTATTTTTTAGCAGTATGGGGGTTTTGCCTTTCCTTTTTTTTTTATTTTTACGTTTTATCTCAGTGCCCTATAATGCACTTCAGCTCCTTAATAGGCTGCTTAAAGTTGAAAAAGCAGTCTCTCCTGCTTGCTTTTACTTTATATCCTGCCTTTGCATTTGAGGAAAGGAAAAAAGTCTGAATGTTCAAAGTTGCTGGCACCTTTTTACATTTTGTGTTACTTTTGAGATATGCAGATATTGTTTACGGAGAAAGGAAGGAAGAAAACTTGGCAAAGGGACTCAGGTCATGTCATAGGGAGTAAATGAAGCATTGTTTTTACTCCATGGGGCAATCCTTGAGCTTCTGGATCTGCATCTTAGTGGAACATTGCAAAACAGACACAGTAGGGGGTAAGAAACTAAGCTTTATACAACTCTAAATGATTTACAGACATGCAAAGCTGTAGATGCTATGCTCATTAATGAGATGCTTGCTATTTAAAATTCTTTCCTTTCATGAAGTTACGCCTTTGTGCATAGACATCCATGTTTTGTCCTCTTATTTATAATTTGTCTGCTGAAATAAATCAGGAAACACAGATTTATAGTTCCCATGAAGTTTCTTAAGCATAATTCTTTATTACAAAGAATTAGATTCTTTGGTGGGGGTAGCAAAATATTAAGAATGCAGTTTTCAGATAGGTTGGGTTTATGGTTAAGATCTTCCACGAAATTTACTTACCATTTACTCATTTCTAAAAGTGCTCCAAACATTAGGGTTTGTGGTTTATTTTTGTGCTGCCTAACTGAAAAAGTTCATCAGTTATCATAGTTTTGGCTTGCCAGATAACAGAATATTGTGAAAATACAAAAATCAGGTAATATGAGAAACAAACTTGCTAAATAGATAGGTAGTGATAGTGATGGTTATTCAGGTAACAACTTCCCTTTGCCTCTGACATGCTATTGAGTAGTAATATAGCAGTATTTTGTTTTTCTTCTGGTATATAAAGTTGGCTACTGGATAGAATGAAAAGCAACATTTATGCACATAGGAGATGGATGTGTCTGACAAAGGTAACATCTCATGTCTGAAGAGCAGTGTTGTGAGTAGAGTGAGTGTACAGTGTTGTACATTCCTTTAATAGGGAAAATTGTTCTTGCTGCTACTGATGGTGTTATTACATGCTGCTGATGGCAGCATGCAAATTTGCTAGATTGCGGGTCAACTGTGAACCTCCTCCAAGTAAGCATAACTCCACTGGTCAAGCAACTTCTGTGGCAAGTCAGACTGTGTAAGAAAGAAGTAGCTGCCAGCTCAAGGCTTGAGGTTTGCTGCTTACTTGTCTTATGAGCAGTATTGTGTATATATAGCATGTTGGCTTTCCTGTTCCCCTGTTCTGCACTCTCCAAACCCTTCCCCAGCCTGGTATTTCTGTATTTAAGGAAAAAAAAAAAAGTAGGAATGAATTTACAAATTGTAAAATACTATTTTTTTTTAAAAATTATATTTTGATTTGTAAAGTACCACTGGAAAAGTGCAGAGTTTGGAGTGTGTCATGCTTAATGACTCATCCATAAAATCTGAAATTCTATAGGATTACAATATAGTTTATGAAAGTAACGAAGATACTATGGCCCTATGAAAGACAATGGTGCTTTATCTATATTTGTTTTACAGTTTCCTGGTAAATTAACCATGATATAGTCAAAACTTTTCTTTTAAGTACTGAACAAATGAACTACAGCACTATCTAAGGTCCAGTATGCTTCTCTGGTCCCAGATACGCTTCAGCATGTATTTGTCTGGCAGGGTGAGTTATTGATCTATCACACTAACAGAATCAGTCAGCAACGTAATATTTGAACTGTTTCATTAAAGTGAAATAGCCTTAAGTATTTAGACAGACATCTGATGATTAATGCTTTTGAAACAAGTTGGGGAATGTTCATTGCATTCATTGATCTTATAAGATGCAATACACAGAGAGGCTTTCTGTTTAAATTAAGAGTCACTGCAGAATGTGCTGCTCTATTAGCAGAAGGCAATTTTTAGTTTTTTAGACTGATGTTTTCAAGGACATCGTGCATCTTGAAATACTTATAGAAGTGCACGTAATGTAACTGTGATAGCTATTGCATGAGGATAGATTTTCCACAATAAACTAAGATATAAATGGACATATTAGATACAGAAGTTAATACAGAAACTATTTTTTGTTTGTTCTTAGCCTTAGTGATGTTAACATTTTAATATAGTTTAAGCAATGCCTGTAAAAATGAAAATTACTGAAAAAATATGCAAATACATTTCATCATTTCATGTCTTGAAACTGGAATTGCACTAGGTGCTAGTCAGTAGACAAAAAAAAACCTCAAATCAATAATCCCAAATTGAGTTCCCATTATTGTAAGCTCAAAATGAAAGAAAAAGAAGCTTAAACAAAGTGAATTATGCAGTGTTTAGCTGAGCTTGTATTAAGTGCTATAGATGTGTTCAGTCTCACCTTTTGTCTCAGAGAAAAACCTAGTTCTATCGAAGAGAGTTCAGAAGCCTTTTGTCTCTGTATTTGCTTTTAGAGACTTGTTCTGTTGGGATGGTAAATGGATTTGACAGAAGAGAAGTAATTCAAAGCCAGTTCACAGGTAGAATTGTTTTAAATTCTTGCAAGGAGAAAACATCCTTCCAATTTCTTTATAGAAAAACATTAAGAAATGTTAGCAAGTTATCCATCCAACTCTAAGAAGACTGTCAGTTCTCACTGAAAATACACGTTTAGTGGCATTAAGTAGGTTGTAGTGAGTTTTACTTCTCTATGAGCAGGATGATATATTGATTATCTGAAACAAAATTTGCATAGGAGTGAAGGAAAATCATTATTATTTGTTGTGGTAAGGGACAGGCTTTATGGAAAAAGCTATTGCACAGTATTTGTTGGCAATCATTGATTAGTTATAAAACTGGTCACATCCACATCCATGACAATGTCATTCTATAATTACTTTTGCAGACACAGAAAAGAGCCCAGACATTCCAGGAATATGCAGGTAAATCTTGGTACTTCATACTCTGCAGCTGATGGACTACCAATCAATATTATAAATTAAAGGATATTATAGACTTTATGTGGCAATTTAGTTTATTTCAGCTGTCAAAATACCTAGTTCATTTGAGGCCAAAGTTAGTCCACTTTTCAGTGTGTATCTTTTTCCATTAAACTTTAGCTTTAAAATTCCTTGAGATTTTTGGACATTTTCATGTTCATTGAGGGTTGCAGCATGCTCTTTCCTGAGATTTTTCTGTTTACAGTTATGCATACACCAGGTGGACCTCGGTTTTCAGTTTTGAAAAAAAGGTCTGTTAACAGGAAGGGTTCAGCACCTTTAACTTTTAGCTTTCATATCTGTGGAGTTATGCTTACAGTTATGCTTATTTCTATGCTTACTAATACAGCTAATTCAATCACTTGATCTGACACTGAGTCTGTTTACCAGATTTTATCCTTACGCATGCGGAAGCCTGAACTTGTTGGAGGATTGATTCACAGGGTTAATTAATGCAAAAGCAAGAAACATTTTATTTATTGTCTTATCGCAAATAGAATATTATGGTGACATTAGCATATAAGTGTTTGTAACCATGACCACAAAAAGTATCCAAAGTCCTTATTGGTGGATGAGAAAGAATGGCACAGAGTCCAAAGTACACTTTTGAACCATAAAGCCTTAATGGAACAATGTAACTGTTGTAGGGTGTGCATGCCAGTGCCTTCTGGTTTTAAGGCTCTGTGGAATAAAGTAACATTAGTACATAATAATGTTTATGTTTAATTCTGAATAGTGAATCACAATGACTTGACCATGGTTTCAAAATAGATAGTTGTGGAAAGATACCTGACTGAAGACAGCTCTCTAATCTAGTAGAATAAAGTTATATTGGTATATAGCAATTGGAAACTTAAGGAAATTATATTCAAACAAGAAATAAAATGCTTTTTTTCATCCAGAAGGTCAATTAATAATTGTAACTATTTGTTTAGAGACTTACTTACTAAAATCTCTGCCACCTGAAATCTAACTCAATATTTAAGTGTTTTTATTTACAAAAATAGAAATACTTTCTTCAGAATTGTTTCTCAAATGAAAAATCTTTGAGGCTCTAAATTATTATTCTGATAATCTAGCACAATTTAGAAAAGAAAACCAAACAAGTAATTACTTCAGAAAACAAAGCACTAGTTTATGGGAGAAAAAAATTGTCATGGAAGGATTAAAAGCCCATTTTTCTTTGCCAGGGCTAAGAACACTATAGAATAGCTTTTAGTCTCCCACACTTTCTTATTCCATGTCCTATAACCATACTCCAATATGTATATATTTTGATGTGTCTTGTAAATTTTTATCCTTCCTCTCAACTCCTGCTGTCATACATTTCTTCTTGATGCTGTCCTGTTTGAAATACTTCTTAGTAGGGTGAAGAAGTAGTCAGTATGTAAGCAGTTGTCCTGGTTTCGGCTGGGATAGAGTTAATTGTCTTCCTAGTAGCTGGTACAGTGCTGTGTTTTTGAGTTAGGTATGAGAAGAATGTTGATAACACTGATGTTTTCAGTTGTTGCTAAGTAGTGTTTAGACTAAAGTCAAGGATTTTTCAGCTTCTGATGCCCAGCCAGCGAGAAGGCTGGAGGGGCACAAGAAGTTGGGAGAGGACACAGCCAGGGCAGCTGACCCAAAGTGGCCAATGGGGTATTCCCATGCGTTGTCATGGCCAGTATATTAACAGGAGGGACTGGGAGTGGGGAGACCACTGCTCAGGGACTACCTGGGCCTCAGTCAGCAGGTGGTGAGCAATTACATTGTGCATCACTTGTATATTCCAATCCTTTTATTATTACTATTGTAATTTTATTAGTGTTGCTATTATCATTATTAGTTTCTTCTTTTCTGTTCTATTAAGCTGTTCTTATCTCAACCCACGAGTTTTACTTCTTTTCCCAATTTTCTCCCCCATCCCACCAGGTGGGGGGGAGTGAATGAGCGACTGCGTGGTGCCTAGCTGCTGGCTGGGGTTAAACCACAACAGTAGTGAAAAAGAGCAGAATTTTTTTGCATGTGTGGGATCAGGACAAGCACCATTTCTGTCCCCAGTGAAAGACCAAGTATAAGCCGCCTGCCAAGAATAAGTGTCATTTTTTGCTGTTTTTATATTACTAAAGAAATACCACACTGAGTTCATTCTCAGTTTGATTGTCATGGTCTCTGAAATAGAGGCTTTGAGACTGGCCTCTCTTTGATCACAGGTGTCTGCAGAAGGTATTTCAGACACTGCTATCCGTTTAAAATTCCTGACTGACTTAGAAGTTAGAATACTAGACCCTCATATATGCAATATCAAACATGATAAGAGATCCTGATAGGAATAATGGAGTCTGAGCTATATTCCAGTCTGTGAATCTACTCCTGGGAATAAGTATAACAGTATCTGTCTTTTAAGTAGTAAGTGAGAAGCATGCCTTTTCTTTGAATTTATATCTAGAGTTCTGTACCTCAAACACTGAAAGAAGTAAATCTTTGCTACTAAACAGATTATAAATTTGCCGGTACTAAGAAATATTTCTATAGTGTCTCTTTCATGAGAATATACAGGCTTAGACATAGTAAATGGGGTGGAAAAATTATTTTGGGGAACATGATAATAATTTGTAGCTGACAAAAAGCACACATTTTTGGTGAGTTTTAGTTACAAACTGCAATACAATTAATTTTATTTTATCTTGTAGCAGAACAATATGTACTATTGTTTTTGTTGCTGATCATGCAACCTGCAATTTCTTTTGTGTCTTTTAGTAAAAAAATTATATCAGAGTCAATAAGTGGTAAAGCACACTTTTTTCTTGAACATGTTTAAAACTAGATATAAATGTCAGTAAATCAGTACTTCTATGCTGAAATAAATTATATAAACAGCTGCTTAATTTATGGAGAGTATTTATATTTGCAAAATATAAGGCAATATATATTATATTTCAAAGTTAATCAGTATTACTTATTATTCTGAAATCAGGCTATTCATTGATACAGTAAAAACAGAAATAATAATCCTAAACCACTTCATAAGCTTCTGGTATTTGAACATATTTTTGTTTTAAAAATAACTAAAATTTCAGTCTGTTACTGAAAACTTTAATCAGAGATGAAAATATCACTGAAATCTACTGAGACTACTCTGTGCTTTTTAGCTAATTTCACTTAGTATATACTATTTTCTTATATTAACAAAGTAGCTATAAACAAAATGAAAAAACATATCCAGTAAAGGAACAACTGTCCAGATAATGTAGAAAAAGATCACTATTTTGTCATGGATTTTAATGTGAAATCTTAGGAGCTACCAAGCTGTTCAGTAGATGACCCTCCCAAATAACTGAGTAGCGTGCAAGTTAAAGCAGTCAACCAATTGCATTGAAGGTCTATTATGATTAGTGGACCCATATTTAGTGGGTGGAATTTGTATGTATAATTTGGAATTTTAGAAAATCTTTTGGCAAAGCATAGATGCCTCAAACTTTAGTCCATAGTACACAGACACCACTTTTAATGATAAAATGTGCAGCTGTAAACTGCATTTATTAGAAGGATGTGGCAACTTAAGTTGCACAGTTTAAACAAGTTGTAATAAAGTTTGTTTTGATAGCAGTATCTGACAAAATTGACCCTGTCAAGAAAGCTTGTGTCTACACCTACTGCCTTAGGCTTGTGTAGCTGTACTGCAGAGAATTAAGTATAGCTCCACTGTCATCATAAATGATAAGATCTCCAAAATACATCTACAGACTTGTGTGACCACGAACTCAGGTTAAAATTATTTTGTCATACACTTGTCTACAAAGAGCTGAGGGGGGAAACAAAGGTGAGCCAATTTGATGGAAAACCATGGCTTTCAGTTCATAACACTAACCTAATTTTTTAGAAAAGCAATAATTTGCCAAGCTAGATGACCATCATGACTGTTACCATATCTGTCTGCCACATTCAATGAGAATGAATGATGCTTGTGAATATTTTTGGCTAACATGCTGCTCGGATGCAAATTCAGTTAAATGCTGGTAATTAGACAATGTTTCTCTATGTCTGTACTTAGGTTTGTATTTTAGGAACTTTTTTATTGGTGTCTTTTTATTAAAATCATCTTATATACTGGCTGTACCTTCAGTGAAGTGGAAAGGAAGTATTATTATATAGTAGCGTTGTGCACAAATGAACTTTATTTTTCCCTCCATCTAAAGATCCTTGCAGAATTAATATAATGGCTAATATGTACACATTTTCTTTTGTATGGGGAGTTAGTTACAGTATTTCTGGCAATAAAATAATTCTCATAAGTGCAACATAATTTAACCATGCTTTTATCAATGTTTCTGAAAGGTCATTTTTTTTAATTCTGTGCTTGGAATTAAATTTAAAACAAGAAACAAGAAACGTAGCACCATCTCTGTTTCCTCCCACTACACATTGAAAAGAACATATATGTTTACATGAAGAATTAGTTGTTTTTCTGAATTTGCTTGTAAAGACTTAATTCTTCAGTATATATGCACATACTGTAGTTTCACATGTGTCACTTGAGGATTATCTGGTCTAAAAACTGAGAATAAATTGCCACATGTGATTCTGTGGCTTATACACATTGATCCTTTTTCTTAAATGTAAACTTGAAGGTGCAACCAAAACACCTTTAAAATTACTGTTATTTAAGTGAGGCAAGGTTAATGTATGAAAATAAAATCAAAATAAATGTCATGAACTTAAGCTTTTTGCAACTGCAATTTAATGATTTTTTCTTTTATAAATTAGCTATATTCTGATTTAAAAAACAAACAAAACAACAAAAACCCCAAAGTAATGATAAAGCATAGCAAGATCGAGCAGCTAGAAACTAAAACTGGCAGATGTGTTCTCTTTAACAGAGGAATTAGGTATTGAAATATATACAGTTAAAAGAAGCTTTATTTTAATGACTAACAGTAATTTTAAAACAAAACTGTATCTTTCTTTTAAATTATGCTTACTGAGACACTACAATGTTATTGAGTATTAATGGGGAAAATTTTGCTATCTTTGCTAATACATTGATAATTATGAAGTCCATATCATCTAACAAAACAGTAGGTCAAAAATATATTTAGTTATATATTACACCATCTGGATGTATTTGCTTAGCAAAAGAATGAAATATTTATTTCTGTGAAAAAAAATACAAAGTACTTTAACGAACCATGTAATGCCTAAATAAAAAGTTACGAGAGGGTTCGCCTGGTTTTGGAGCAGGGGGTGGAGGAAAGTTTGGGGAGGGTTACTGACTTGTTGTTTATCAATCCTTTACTGAAAAAAAAACCAAAACCAACAACTTTAAACTCTGAAAGCTTTCTTTTCTGGCTCTGTCCTCCCATTACTATCATGGATGAAGAGGCATAATCTCTCTCATTTCCAAAGGATTGTTTGAGTAGCATAATAACAGCATGAAACTACAATGAGTTATAGAAGATTTCTTATTTTGTATCAGTATCTGATTAATTTCTGATTCATTTCAAGGATGTCTACAAATTGATTCAGCTCAAATAAAAAAAATAATTTTTATTTCTTTTGAAACTCAAGATAAATTTGAAACTTTCTTGAAGTTAAGAAAAATATATTCTTTTCATTCTTTCTTTTTCTTCTCTTCTTGACTTGGATTGCAACAAGAAATTGAAAGAGGTAGCATATGAAGAACTGTTCTAATGTTGTTTTAATAACAAAACCTTTTCAGACTGAAAATCAATGCAATGGAATGGCCCTAATTCAGATGAAATTGAGGAGAGGGTCATTCCAGCTTCTCAGCTGTCTTTTCTGAAGAGACTTGATCTTGTGGCATGGTTACAGGAAAAATTCCTCCTTCAAACTACTTCAAATTGTTCTAAATAATTGTCATGCATTTAATTGGGAATGACTTTGCCCTACTCTCCAGCTCCTCAGTTAGCAGAAGGGTCTAAAAGGAGTCTCTGTTCCAATTACTGAACTCACTATTCATTTTCACTCCCAAATTATTAATGATCTATAGTCAGTCTGAGTTAGTCTTCTGCTTTTTCTTCCATTCTTATTTTCCAGCTAGTGCAAGTTGTATGAGCTTACTGTTTTATATAAACTTTTACTGATGTTGCTCTGAATTTTCTTATTTTCTGCAGTCCCAAATGAACAGAAAGTATACTCTTCATATCTGTGTGCACTAAATATATAAGAAGGTCATACATTTTCATGAAATGTCTCAGTGTCCCATTAAATATATAGGGATAGATACAAAAAGAAATTTAGGCAACAGTATAGCTCCTTAATTTTTAGGTAGCTTGTTGCAGAAGAAGTTCACTGTACATTAAGTAGGGAGCATGAAGTTTGCCAAAAGGGGATTGTTAGAATCCAATGCTAGTAGAAGAAATTGTGCTTGAATTACTGAGGTTAGAGAGACACAGGACTGAGATGCATTTCTCCAGTAAGTGTTCATAGACTTGAGCGCCTTCTTTAAGTTCATTGTTCAAAAGGCAACTGTCAAGTGCATTTTTTATTATTTTTAAAATACGGTGAAAGGAGAAGCTGCTTCTATCTCCTATTATGACATCCAGAATACTGATGGCATGAGCTGGCTTGCTTTTTCTGTCTTCATGGCTTTGAAATAGTCCTTTCGTCCTTGGGGGCATCACTAGCAGGCTGGTTACAAAGTAAACTTATATGGAATAGTGTCATTTCTTCTCCTGCAACTTTTCTATATGGTTGAGAATAATTCATGTGGTTGAGAACTGGAGCTATATCACATATTGCTGTAGCCCAGGATACTTACTGTGAGGGCTTCAAACCCAATTTCAATATGTATTTTATTATTTTTCATAAGCCTAAGAATATCTTCACTAGTAAGCTATAGAGCCATACATTTATTCCCACGAGAGCCAGGGGGAGGAAAACAAATGGATATTATTTTATGTAATACAGAACATTCATCAGGCAGGAATATGAGTATGTGCATAAACACTAAGTTCAGAATAGCTGGAGACTGGAACGTGGGTTTATATTTTGAGCAGAGGATGTAATTGAATGTAGTTTTCCAGTGTTACTAGTAAGCATTGAAAACACTCAATTGTAAAGTGAAATGTGCACAGCTCCACCATCACTTTCTTTAGCTGCAGATGTGCTCTGAAAATGCCTCAATCATGCATTGTTGTTGCTATAGGTAATATATGAAATGTATGGATTAAACCTCAGCTAGACTTCAGGCTGCTTATCCCAAGACCTCTCTGGTTATGAACAGAAGCAGATATTAAGATAGTTATGGAAATTATGTTCTTAACTGCTTGAGTACCTTCTGACTTCTCAGGTTAGTGAAGAGCCAAACAAGAGGGTTTTTTATAGTTTATGTTTTAAAGCTGAGTTTTTAAAAATGTGGGTGTGTATGAAAGACAACCAGAGTTTCTTTGTATGCTTTATTTACTTGAATACTCCTATATTCTGAAAACTGTCCTGTCCTGTATTTACTACACTGCTTTTCTGTCCAGAATGTGCATTTATTTATACAAGTGATTCAGTACCTTTCTAGATGGCTTTCAGGTTGCTTATGGAAACCTTTAAAGCAGAAAGGATATAAAGTGTCCTAGTAATTATGTGATTATTTAGTGTGATTATGTACAAATGCTAATAAAGCAGATGCGAGAATTTAAAGTGAAAACCTGAATTTTCAGCACAGATACATAAGAAGTTGTTCAGTACCGATTTCAACTTGAAGCCTGTATTGTTCGCTTATTAGCTGCATAAAATAGTACTTTAAACCTTGTGATATTTATTTGATGAACTCAGCCTGTCAAACAATTTAGTCAGAAGAACCAAAGTGAACAGATATTAATACATTTACTGTGCTATTAATGATACCTAGCTGGAAAATAGTAATGAAATATACCAGTTTTCTGACAACCTGAGAGATCTTTTTAATATCTCCCTATTGTAAGTTTTCTCAATGTGTTAAATTACAATAATTAACCTTGTGTCCAGAATACTGGTTATTAACCTCTTGTGGGAAAATTATTCCCCTAGAGGGCTTATTTTTATACTTTGCTTAACTAGCTTTTTTGCTTGTCAGTGTAAGGAAAGGAAACTGATGAATGGAGAAGGTGTTGTGCTTTGATAAATAGAAAAATTTCTTTTGTGAGTAAAAGAAAATGAAAATTTAAATATGTAATCACAAATAATATCCTTGTTCTTCAAGGTGAAAACATTATGTAAGATAAATTCATAATTTAAACTAACTTAAATATTCTGCATTCCAAATATTCATATTAGTGATTAAACAATCTTAGTTTTGTTAAAATGGAATAAAGTTGTAAAAATTGTTCGCAGAATAACATTCTTATAAACTACTTCCTACTCCAATAGCTGCTCTACATGCTGAAATGAAAAGGTGTGTTTCATAGACTAAGGAATCCAGTTACTGGGCTATAAAGGCATGCCAAATCAAAGCTCACTCCATGGTAGAACCAAAAACCAAACTGGGATCTCTGAACTTAATTTTTGCTGCCATAACAAAAAGATGAAAACAGGATTTTTTTTTTTTTTCAAATATGATTAACAGATCTAATATTAGATCTAGAGTATCTATTACTCACTGTGCCCTGAGTCCTAATAATGTAGAATGTTTTAGTACAAGTAATCATTTAGGCTAATATTTTCTAGGCAACCAAATATAATAAATCAGTGCATTATCTCGGCAAGTTTCATTGACACTTGTTTCTGGAATGAGTCTAATCTTCCCTTTGTTAAAGCAACCCAAATTACCTCAGTAATTCTAAGGATAGAGAGAAATGAGCAAAAACTAATGGAAAGGGAAATTAGCTGCTTCTTCATTATACAGGGTCTTTATATATACACTAATGACTTTTTCTGTGTATGTGTTAGTATTCCCAAATGCAATGATGCTGCAAACTACCTAATGAAAAGATACAAAGGTTCACTATTCAGACAATTATTTCTATCATCTCCTTGATCAAGTGAGATAGTTTTTTAGCAGCTGAAGGTCATGCATGAGTATCAGTGTTCTTCATCCTTTATCATAAGATCATACAATAATTCGGATTGGAAGGAACCTCAGGAGGTCTCTAGTCCAACTTCCTGCTCAAAGCAGAGTCAGCTATGAGGTCAGATCAAGTTACTTAGGACTTTATGGAGTCTGGTCTTGAAAACCCTCAAGGATGGAGACTGCACAACCTCTCTGTACAGCCTGTCCCACTGCTTGACTGTCCTTAGGGTGAAAAAGTTTCTACTTATATCCAGGTGGATTCTGTCTTGTTTCAAATTCTGGCCATTACCTCTTATCCTCCCTCCAGGCCTGTGAGTGGCCTGACTCTGCTGTTTTCATGACCACCTCCTAAGTACTTGGGGGCTGCTGTTAGCCCTCCCTGAAGATGTCTCTTTTCCAACTCCCTCAGCCTCTCCTCACAGGGCAAGTGCCCCAAGCTTGAACTTAGTCCAATTTGTCAGTGTCTCTTGTATTGAACAGGACATCCAAAACTAGACACTTGACTCCAGTCTCGAAAGCGCTGAGGAGAGGTGGTAATCACTCCCATGGACCTCCTGGCTGTGCTTCAGCTAGTACAGCCCAGGATGCTCTTGCCTTTCTTTGCTGTCAGGACACACTGCTGGCTCATGCCCAGCTTGCTGTCTATGAGCACCTGCAGGTCCTTCTCAGCAAAGCTGCTCCAAAGCCGGTCAGATCCCAGCCTGTATCACCTCAGGGACTCTTCCTTCCCAGCTGTAGTATTTGACATTTGTTTGTCTTGAATTTCATAAGGTCTCTGTTGGCCAATTCCTCCACCCTGTCTAGAACCCTCTGGATGGCCATCCTGCCCTCAAGCATATGAATTGTTTCCTCGGTTTGATTTCATCTGAAAACTTGATGAGTGCACTCCATTCCCCTCCTCCAGGTTACTGATAAAGGTGTTAAACAGGACAGCTCCCAGGAGAGGCCCTTGTGGTATTCCACTCATTGGTGGAGTGCAGGTGGAGTACAACCCACTAACCACTACCCTCTTTGCCAAATCATCCAACCAGGTTTTTTACCCATCTGGTTGTCCACTTGTCCACCCATCCAGATCATAACATCCTAACTTGCATACAAAAATAATGTGGGAAGCAATGCTGAAAGGTCCTCTAAAGTTGAAGTAAATGACCACCACTGCTTTTCTCTTATCCTCAAACTGTCCTTTTATCATAGAAGGTAATCAATCAAGTTGGTTGGGCATGATTTATGTGGAGTAAATCCATGCTGGCTATTCCCAAACACCATCTTCTTCATATGATGAGAAATTTATTCCAGGAGGACTCTTCTGCCTTATTTTCACAGGGATCAAAGTGAGGACTGTGTTTCTCAGAGTCACCATTTGGCATTTTTAGAAGATGGGTGTAACATTGTCCCTCTTCCAGTTTGGGACTTGTATGTGTTGAGTTCTTTCACGTAAGCCCTCATCCCCTGCTGATAATTCTTCACCTCCTTATCCTTGTCTGTAAGCACAAAGGCCTTGTAGGTGAAAAGTGAGGCAAAGAAGGCATTGAGTACCTCAGCCTCACTGTCGTGGTTTAACCCAGGTAGGCAGTTGGGCACCACACAGCTAGTCGCTTACTCCCCCCACAGTGGGATGGGAGAAAGAATCAGAAGGGTAAAAGTACAAAAACTCATGGGTTAAGATAAAGACAGTTTAACAGGTAAACAGAAGCTGCATGCACAAGCAAAGCAAAAGAAGGAATTCATTCACTACTTGCTGATCACGACTTCACATGGTATGAGATAACTCTTTGATCAGTTGGGGTCAGCTGTTCCAGTTGTCTTCCCCCCAGCTTCTTGTGCACCCTCAGCCTATTTGCTGGTGGAGCTGTGTGAGGAGCAGAAAAGGCCTTGGTGCTGTGTGAGCACTGCTCAGCAATAACTTAAATATCCTTGTGTTATCAACACTATTTTGGTCACAAATCAAAAACGTAGCACAATACAAGCTACTATGCAGAAAATCAACTCTATTCCAGCCCAAGCCAGTAGGGTCACCAAATCACCCACCCCATTTACCATGGGGCCCACCTTCTCCTTGTGTATCTTTTTGCTACCAATGTAGCAGTGGAGGCTGTTCTTGTTGCCCTTGATGTCCTGTGTAAGTCTCAAATCCAGCTGAACTTTGGCTTTCCTGATATGTCGTGGTTTAACCCCAGCCAGCAACTAAGCACCACGCAGCTGCTCACTCACTCCCCCACCACCCAGGGGGATGGGGGAGAAAATCGGGAAAAGAAGTAAAACTCATCGTTTGAGATAAAAACGGTTTAATAGAACAGAAAAGAAGAAACTAATAATGATAATGATAACACTAATAAAATGACAGGACATGATGCTTCCTTTGCATGGTTAGGTACGGTTTGTAAATTTCACCTTTTTGTTTGCATATAGTTTGTGACTGATTAATTTCTGAAAATAAAATTAGAAATATATTCATGGTTCTACATATTAACTATGCTACATAATAGCAAATTTCTATGTTAAGAATTACAGTACCAAGTCCTTCTGTTCAATGACAAGAAATAATAAACTGGTTTAGAAGAGATCTGAAAGATGATCAGCTCATGTTATTGAATATTTCAGTAGTACCAAGAAATGGGAGCTATGAATGTAACTTCAATTTCATGCTTTCCTCTTCCCCTCTTCAAGTATTTTTAAGGTACAAATATTAAAAAATAGAAGATCAAAGAAAGTTGTAGTTAAGCACTTAAACTAGAATATTTCACAGTGGACTAGATATTCACTGACTATGTGAGATTTGTTTGTCTTGTATAAAAAAGTATGACTGTGAAAGAGTATAGAGTACTGCAAATCCATTTTTTACTTTTGTTAGCTTACTACTTCCAATATTTGCTTCTTTGCACAATGTAGGAAGTAGACCACCCCCACAAAATGTCTCATTAACCTTAAAACTTTGTGGCATTCATAGTGTTACTGGATTCTGGTTACTGCTCCAACTCTCTCCTCCTCCCCCTGCCTCCTGTTACTTACAAGTGAGGACATCTGCTCATTTTGCCCCTGCCCCCCTGCCCTGAAAAAATATAACTTATATGTATGGTAGCCAAATATCTGAGGACTATGTTGTTAATTCTGACATTCAAAGATGACATTCTGAGATGTTGTAAGTGTTCCAAAAAAGATTAAGTAAAACCTGCAGAATCTCTGGATTACTCCAGCCTGTCTCAAATATGCTCATTTTTCAGTGGCAAAGAATGCAGAAGTCAAACGTCTAGACTTTGTCAAATAAAACTGATCACAGAAATCCTATTCTGGTTATTTTCATTAATCAGTTATTACAGTTTATCCAATGGGGACATGCCAAAATATCTTCCTAATAATGACACCCACAGTAGATAACAATAGCACTGAGTTAAAAAGCCACCATTTAAGCAAGAATGAAAATGAAGAGACTCCAGGATTCTAGCTGAAAAATCTAAAAATAATGAAACCACAAATTGTGTTCTGAAATACTCACTAAACAGGAAAACTGAAACTCAAATGCCATGGATTCTAATTGAAGCTGACAAGCTGCACAGTTTGAAAAATGGTGTATCTTTTCATACCTGAACAATGATGTAAAATGCCTTAGGGATGATGATGATGATGAGACTTTACATCTAGTCTGAATTATATGATATGCAAAACAATAAGAAAATAGAATCTTAAACCTTAAAGTATCCTTGGGAATTTTTTCCCATCGTGAATACAAAATTGAAATTAAAGACTTGCGAGTAAGCAATTTTTTCCTGAAGTAATCAACATGTCAAACTGTCAGTGGGGAAACTAAAAGGAAATAAGTGATAAATATAGAAATTTGTCTTCTATTGTCTTATCCAGAGGTTAATAGATTGAAACAGTGGTTAGTGTGGTGCCTAGAATGATAATGCTTCATATTTCAAATTTTTAACCTCTGTAGTATGCATTGATATAGCCTATCAAAAAAATCAGTAGCTCAAAACCTCTAAATTTGCCCTGTTTAGATCTTTAATCAGACTATATACATCATATGGAGCAGACTTGTTCTGCACAGTTCTCAAAGCGAATTCATTACCAGGATTCAGAATACTGAAGGCTAAGTAATAGTAGTTGTGCATGGAATAATGTTAATCAATGATGACAGAAGTGTTAATGATATAGAAATGTAGTGTTAAGTACTGTAGGACTTACTTAATCTTAGTAGGAGGACATACTGCACCAAACATTGCACAAAATAGATAGGAATTCCTACTCTGTAAAGCAAGTGTGAGATGTTTTCATAGCCCCTTTCCATAATGTCATGTTTTAAGCCCAGCTGGCAACTAAGCACCACGCAGCTGCTTGCTCACTCCCCCCACCCCATACTGGGATGGAGGAGAGAATCGGGAAAAAAAGTAAAACTCGTGGGCTGAGATAAAGACAGTTTAATAAGACAGAAAAGGAAGGGAAAATGCTACCTACTACTACTATTAAGATAATATCTAAAACACATGATGCACTATACAATTGCTGACCACCTGCTGACTGATGCCCAGCTAATCCCTGAGCTGCAGTGCCCCCCGGCCAACTCCCCCCAGTTTGTATACTGGGCATGATGTCATATGGTGTGGAATACCCCTTTGGCTTGTTTGAGCTAGCTGTCCTGGCTGTGTCCCCCTCCCAGTTTCTTGTGCACTCCCAGCCTCCGCTGGCAGGGAAGTATGAAAAGCTGAAAGGTCTTTGACTTAGTATAAACACTGCTTAGCAACAACTAAAACATCAGTGTGTTATCAACATCATTTGCATCCTAAATCCTATACACAGCAGTATACCAGGTACTAAGAAGAAAATTAACTTTATTCCAGCCTAAACCAGCACACATAATCCAGTATTATCTGATGAGAATTTGTTAGTTCACTGGATTCCTGTTTTTATGAAGTAGGAATCAATTCAGCTGGTTTAGTCAGTGAGGAAGAAGGCAGAGATCCAGGGAGGTCTCACAGTAGTATTATTAATTGAACAACCATTTTATCAATGATATGGCTAATAATTCTATAATTGCAGTTATTAAAATATATACATCATCAAAGCCAACAGTAACTTATTTTTCATATTTCACACCAAAATATAAACAATCTGGCAAAATTGTTTATGATGTCAGGAAACTGCACCTGGATTAAGTATCTTCTCAAATTTTATCTCTTGCATATACTTATATGAAGTCAATTCAAGAACCATTTGTTTCTGTAAACAGATGTTTTCTTGTGGATATTTTGGGGTGCCCTTGCCTCACTGATGAACAGCAAACATGTGCTCGTGTTACCATTAATCATATATATGGTTTTGGAAATGTTAACCAAACAGGATTTTTTTCTCACAAACAGGCTAGACATATGTTTTTAATCTTTGCTATCTTTCAGCTTTCTAGATTGATTCTACTACTTGCATAAATTAAACAAAGAACAACAAAACACCCCCCCAAATAAAACAAACAAAAAGGCAACCCATAAACAAACAAAAACAAATAAAAAAACCTTAGAACAACAACATAAAGAAAGATCACCTTGCTGTGGTCATCAACATGAACAGAAAATGCTTTTCCTCACCACTTCCTGTATACACAAAGAAGGCAGGGGACTTTGACTGTTGGTGTCATTCCCACTTTATTTAAAAATAACTTCACTCAAGGATCTAAAAGAAAGGCAAGCATCAATGCAAATGACAATTGACAAACTGTGTCATGAAAGAATAGAGCCTCCAGTTCAGGAAATCTCTCTGGATAATCCAGTTCAGAGCAGTACTGTTTGTGTTGTTTAAAAACATATCTCTTCTTTCTCCATCCATGTACTAGTCTGTTGAATGAGAAGTAAAAAAGTTTAAAAAAAAGCTAAAAAATTGGAAATGCTGTTACAGGAAGCCTGTAGCTTCATTCCTCTGTGTTCCTCAGATTTGGAAAATGAAGGAAAAAAAATCACCTGTACAAATATGATTTGGTCTTTGGGTTTAAAAGGTCAGCTGGTTGAGGTATCAGCTTCTCAGCCTGTAGAAGTACAGGTATGTTGAAATTTTTCTACAGAATTAATATTTATTTCTTCATCAGAAAGTTAGACCTCTATTCTTCCCTACCCCTATGCAGGATTAAAGAACAGAGTAACAGAATTCCTCCTTCACCTGGCAGATCAAAAATACACATCTCAGAATAATGTCTGAAGGTGTCAGTGTTCACTAAAGGTGAGAGAGAATGCACGGAAGCATACATGTCTGATCAGGATTCATTTGCTAGTTAGGAAGTGATTGGCAGAGAAAGAGGCATTAAGCACTCAGGCTCAGAGAAACCAGAATGAATGTACAGCCAAGATTACCATCTGTTGAATATGAAATGCTTGGATCAAGACATTATAGATACATTTCCCCAAACAGCAGGGACAGCAGTCTTTTTTGGAAACAGTATCACAACAGAGTATGGAAGCATTAAGATAGAAGCAAAAAGCTGTTCGCTAAATTTTAGAGAGCAAATTACTTTATTGGTGCAATTGAACTGTATTTAAATTGTGCTGGATCTGCAAAGGACTACAACCAACCTCTAAATTAACATGTTGGGTTTTTGACCGCTATTATGCAAGCATATTATAATATTATTATTATTGCTAGGTTTTGGGGGATCCAATCCCAAGTGGCCTCCGAGCTGTAGTATCTAATCTTCTAGCCTGAATAAAGCCAGAGATTTTTATCACTGTCAAATCTCCATTTCCTGAACTAGCTGACCTTTGACAAACACTAAATCAGTGAAAATGATTCTACTTCCATATTCAAATAATTTTTTGCAGAAGGTAGAGGGTAGCTCTAACTCATGAGGGTAATGACAGATGTTTGTCTACGCAATTAGTCTTTTCTACTTTCTTTCTGTAGTTGTAAACTGGAGTGTGGAAATCAGGACTAGATCTTCATCATCCAAGATCAATCACATCTGTGCAATCAGCAGCTCAGATACTATCAGGAACATATAGACTTCCAGAAGGATTAAAGGATCTATTTTGTCCCCTTCAGTTCTTCCTGCCCTCCAGTTTGATTTTTAGTTAGATAACTAAATTATTCAGAGTCCCACTGCCTTTAGCATTGCTGAAAGATCCACCAAATGACTAGGGAAATGTAAGTGTGGAGGTGAGCATGATAGTTGTGATATACTTTTACTTCTTCAGGGCCTTTGACTGTTGTGTGATATTCTCCTAAGCAAGCTAGGGAATTATGACCAAGGAAGCTGGTATGAAGCAGGTTACACCTGTTTGGAAAACTATTTTCAGAACAGTTGCTGAGGTTTTAGTGTAATATTCTATAGAGATTTGTCCTAGGTCTGGACTTGGTAAGCATTTTCATTAAAAAGTGGGATGAAAGAAGGGTGTACTTTTATTGAATATCGGATGATACCATTCTGGGAGAGACTTGGAATATTTTAGAAGAGAGGATTAGAAACCAAAATGATCTGGGGAACAAAAAAAAGAAAAAAAAAAACACCAACAACAAACAATTTCATAAATGTATATGCAAGAATATTGGTTGTAAGGTGTATGATGTAATCTTTCCTCTCTACTTGTACCAGTGAGGATCAAGTAATGTGTCATCATTTGTGTATGTTTTAAGAAGGTGTCATGTAAG